>NW_014594506.1:0-666 GCF_000485595.1 Priapulus caudatus | reverse complement strand
ATTGGCTTTCCTGCGATGACCGCATGGCTAGGAGCTGTTCATGCATTAGAGCGAAAATTGAAAACACCTAAATTTGATGATGAGTATGAAGACTTACGCTTCACCAGTGTAGCGGTAGCTTGCCATGAAATTAACCTGCAAACCTACCGAGGTGACAATGCCTTTGTACAATCCATTATTGGCACAGGTAACCCTTTGGACAAAATGGGCAAGCGCCCCTCCTTTATTGAAGAAGCACGGTGCCATCTGGATGTCTCGTTACTGATTGAGTATGAAACTGACGATGATGACCAAGGGTTAGCAGTTGAAGTTGATGATCTACTGCAAGGGAGTATGAAAATCGCAGGCGGCGATATTTTGGGATGTTTCCCAAGTCAAACGGTACAAGTAGATTCCGAAAGCGCACAGCGTAAACTCATGGGGAAACTCATGCCAAGTTATTGTCTTATCGAACGTCGCGATCTCATACAACAAGCTATGCAGAATGGACAAGATGGTATAGATGCATTGCTGGATTACCTTGCCACGCATCATCAGTGCGATGTTGGTGAAGATGAAAAAATCACATGGGTTAGCAAGCGAAAGACAAAGGGCTGGCTTGTACCTATTGCAACGGGCTTTCAGGGTATTAGTGAATTAGGGCAAGCCAGACAGCAACGTGACGTT
>NW_014594505.1:0-666 GCF_000485595.1 Priapulus caudatus | reverse complement strand
TACCCCCCATTTATATATTATATATATTATTATTATTATATTATATTATTATAATTTATATATATATGTGTGTGTGTGCGTCGTGTGTTGTGTGTGTGTAGCGTGTGTGTCGTGCGTGCGTTGCAGTGCGTGCCGTGCGTGACTGCCTGCGTGCGTTGCGCTGCGTGTGTGTGTGGGTAATAATCTCAAATATATTCCTAAAAAATATTTATATATATATATATATATATACAAAATAGGATAATAGGTCTATTATCCACATCCTAGAGATAATATATAGTATAGTATAGAGATGTTGATTGATACTGAGGAGTATTAGGAAAGCGATTCGCTTTAGAACCTTTCGAACGATATTTTCTCTTTTTCTCTAGTAGGCCTACTTCTAGTAGTAGATAATTCGGGAGAATTCATTCCCCCTATAACGCTATTAGGCATTTGCGTAGGCAACTAACGCTGCGCACCAACTGCTGTATGTTTGAGTATCACTGACTACACCCATCGCCATGTACTTATAACGACAACATGTCGCCATAACATGTCGCCGCGTGTTATTGGGATGCTAACGCGCGCCGCTCCGCCGCTTATCTTCACATAGGGGGCGCTGTCGTGGAGTCGCCACCTCGTTGCCACGGCGCCTTCCATCATGAGGTAGCCCTCCTCCTCCTC
>NW_014594504.1:0-666 GCF_000485595.1 Priapulus caudatus | reverse complement strand
TTTCATAATGATATCAGCCAGCTCTTGTGCACTTTTTGGGCCAATATCAAAAATCATTTCATCATCTTGAACCGCATCGACTGTTTTTAACACGGCCGGTTCGTTCGCATCAAATTGCTTACCAACAACCACATCAACCGGCACAGGTATTGAAGCATTTCGTTCATTCATTTTTACCATCAATGCTTTAGCAGTTGGTACCAAATCATCTTCACATAATGACTTTCCGATGTTGTTACCCTCTGCTTTAATGAAGGTATTTGCTATACCACCACCCACGACAAGCTGATCAACTTTCTCTGAAAGAGACTCTAGCACCGTCAGCTTAGTTGACACTTTGGAACCACCAACAATAGCTACCATTGGTCGCGCAGGACTCAATAATGCCTTTGTTAATGCATCTAATTCTTCTGTTAGTAAGATGCCAGCACAAGCCACGGGCGCATATTTTGCAATGCCATGAGTCGATGCCTGTGCGCGATGAGCCGTGCCAAATGCGTCCATAACAAACACATCGCATAGTTTCGCGTAATTTCGAGCGGTTTCTTCAACGTTCTTCATCTCGCCCATGTTAATGCGGCAATTCTCTAAAACCACTAGTTCACCTTCAGCGATTTCAAAACCACCTTCAACCCAGTCTTTAATCAAACGTACTGGCTTACCAAG
>NW_014594503.1:0-666 GCF_000485595.1 Priapulus caudatus | reverse complement strand
TGGGGAGTGTTCCACGTGGAACATGGTTTCTTTAAAGCTTGGCAACGATTTAAAAAAGCTTTAATGCAACGAAATGCAGCGCTTAAATCGAAACAGAAGTTTGATATCTGCCAGCTGTGGAATACTGAAATAAATAATACAGCAGATTATATTGATCAATTAAGGGCGCAGTATTTTGAAAATCTTACGCCCTATTTAAATAAATTAACAAAACAGTTTTTATTAATGATTCTATTTATATTGAATATAAACGTGGTTGGCCTGTAGATAAAACGTTGCTTGAGTTAATGGATGAAAATCTGCAAAAAGAGCGAATGAAAGGGTATACACACTATGGGCCACATCGAGCAGAAATAGTAATTAAAGTGAATGGTCAATCTGCACAAACTTGTATTTCTAGGGGCCAGCAAAAAACCCTAGTTGCGTTAATGCGGTTGGCTCAAGCAATGCAATTTAGTGATGCAACAAATAAACCTTGTGTGCTTCTTTATGATGATTTATCAGCAGAATTAGACTCAAAGCACAGGGCATTGATACTATCTGTTTTATCTAAAATGAACATACAATTATTTCTTACAGCGATAGAAGATAATCAAATTGATCTTTCAGCCTAGGAAAACGAAAAAAAGTTCCAACGTGGAACATGGTCAGCTCAAAGACCTGATA
>NW_014594502.1:0-666 GCF_000485595.1 Priapulus caudatus | reverse complement strand
TCATTCAACACGTGCATCTTCATTGCTTGCAGTGTGTCGGTGGTAATATCATGACAGCAAGTCCTATCTCAGACCTTAACCCGGTGTGGCAGGCGGCTGGATGCTCCCTGGAGGTCACGTCATTGCAAGGTGCTTGCTTTTATTATCATCTATAACTTGCTGTAACTATTGCTGTAACTTAATTACTGTAAGTATCGCTATTACTTGATGTAACTATCGCTGTAACTTGTTGCAATAATTGCTGTGATTATTGCTGTAACCTGGCTGGTTGTTTACGCTTTATAACCCGCGTCGTATTATATATTACTTGCGGCTGTACAATAATATAGTATTAATAAAAAATTATAAGATAATAATAAAAGTATACGATAGTCGTAATAAACGTTAAAGTTTGTTCGTACAAAGTATTATATAACTTTACTATTACTACTTTGCTATTACTACTTAACAATAACAATGATGCAGGATTGCCACAATATTACAGGTGGGAAACGGCGAATTCAAGTTGATGAGAAATTCTTTCCTGGATACAGAAGGACGGTTCTTGAGAAACACGAGATCCTTTTGTCCCTTCTCGTACCATATACAGCGCAGGTATTTTACACAAACACAACACGCACACGTACACGTACATGCACAGGTACACGTATGCACAGACACGCATGC
>NW_014594501.1:0-666 GCF_000485595.1 Priapulus caudatus | reverse complement strand
CTCTTGGTTTCCTTTCTGGGCTTACTGGCGTTGGGGGCGGTATTTTTCTGAGTCCTCTGCTGCTTTTATTCCGCTGGGCTGAGGTTAAAGTCATTTCCGGAATTGCTGCAGCATTTATTCTCGTCAATTCCATCGCTGGGTTGCTGGGTGATCAGCACTGCACCAGCGTTGCCTTCCGCCTTGCCGTATTGGGCGATTGCTGCGGTTATCGGTGGCTTCATTGGGGCAGAATATGGCAGCAAGCATCTGGGTAACCCAGCAATCCAAAAACTTTTGGCCGTGGCACTCATTATTGGCGGAGTTAAAATGATAGCTACGGCCTAATACACTACTCGCTATACTTAAGCGCTTGAGATGGCCTTAGGTTGCCAAAGCCGCACGGGTAACCTTCTAATAAAGAATATGCGGCAATTCAAAGGAGAATAAAGATGAGTAAAGTAGTTGATGAAGTAACCTCAGCAAATGCTGATTATGTGGCTAATTTTGGCGAAAAAGGCAAGCTGCCAATGCCTCCTGGTCGACAGTTTGCTATTCTTACCTGTATGGATGCTCGCTTAGACCCTGCTAAATATGCCGGACTTGCAGAAGGCGACGCTCATGTGATTCGTAATGCGGGTGGTAGAGCCAGTGACGATGCAATTCGTTCCTTGGTTATTTCCTATAAGT
>NW_014594500.1:0-666 GCF_000485595.1 Priapulus caudatus | reverse complement strand
GGGGTGGCTTCTCAATTATCAGCTCTATTGCTACCTACCAAGCCACATCAGTCGTTATTGCAACGGGCGGCCCATCTATACCGCGCATGGGTTCCAGCGATTTTGGCATACACATATCAAAACAGTTTGGCTTGAAGAACATCCCTTTCAGCCCCGCACTGGTGCCTTTTACCTTCCCACAAGAGGAACTTGATACATTATTCAAACCACTCTCCGGAATTACGATTGACCTCGCCACCAAAATCAGCTTTATGAATGAGCTAGCCAACATAGCGGAAGTGCTTGACGCCGACATTGAGCAGGTTCGTATTGGTATCGGCTCCGACCCTCGGATTGGCTATCATTTTATTTACCCGGGTTGCGGGTACGGCGGTTCATGCTTTCCTAAAGACATACAGGCTCTAGAACGCACTGCTCGCGAAGCGGGGTACAATGCAGACTTACTTGCCGCGGTTGAAGCCGTCAACTACCGCCAAAAAGACAAGCCTTTTGAGAAACTACTTCGCCACTATGGTGACACTCTCAAAGATAAAACCATCGCTATTTGGGGACTGTCATTCAAACCTAATACCGACGATATGCGCGAAGCATCTAGCCGTATACTAATGGAGTCTCTTTGGAAAATTGGCGCAAAAGTGCATGCATATGATCCTGTCGCCGCAGAAG
>NW_014594499.1:0-666 GCF_000485595.1 Priapulus caudatus | reverse complement strand
TGCACGTGTGAAGAGAGAGCGTGTGTGTTTGTGCGTGCACGCGAATGTGGACGTGTGCGAGTGGCGTGTGTGTTTGTGCGTGCACGTGTGAAGAGAGAGCGTGTGTGGTGCACGCGAGTGTGGACGTGTGCGAGTGGCGTGTGTGTTTGTGCGTGCACGTGTGAAGAGAGAGCGTGTGTGCGTGCACGCGAGTGTGGACGTGTGCGAGTGGCGTGTGTGTTTGTGCGTGCACGTGTGAAGAATCCTGGAGAAGCAGTGAAGCATTATATTAATCCAAAGGAAGCAGGGAGAGATTATCTTAATCCAAAGGAAGCAGGGAGAGATTATCTTAATCCAAGGGAAGCAGTGAGGCATTATCTTAATCTAAGGGAAGCAGTGAGGCATTATCTTAATCCAAGGGAAGCAGTGATGCATTATCTTAATCCAAGGGAAGCAGTGAGGCATTGTCTTAATCCAAGGGAAGTAGGGAGAGAGGATGTTAAGAAGATTTTGGGTGATTCTAAGCCACCCCATGCTGCTATGTGTGCAGTATGCTGGATAGATGGTGCTTGCATGCACCTAATCACTCTTAATAGCTAAACGCAGACTGTGCGTGCGCGTGTGTGTGTGCGTGCGTACGTGCGTGCTTGTGAGTTGTGAGCGTGTATGGGGGGGGGGTCTACGTGC
>NW_014594498.1:0-666 GCF_000485595.1 Priapulus caudatus | reverse complement strand
CTCTCTCTCTCTCTCTCTCTCTCTCTCTCTCTCTCTCTCGCTCTCTCTATGCCGCCGCGGTGTCGTAATCGGCTGCGCGTAACCGCGGCGCGATAACCGCCGCCGTTATGCAAATAAGCGGCGAAATTCGTCCCGACGTTGTGCAAAAAAAAAATTTTAGTAAGTAATTTCCTGCTTGCGCTTTATTGTGAGCTTTGTCTGCGTAATCTCCTCTCTCGTCACCCTCCCTCTGCTGTCAGCCACCCACCGCCCTGAGAGGAGGAGGAGGGGGAGGGAGAGGGGAGGTGCCGTGGGATGCTCATGGCGTAATGGATACACGGTCGTCCTAAATTCGGCTGCTGTGTGCGCGCGTGTGTTTATGTGCGTGCGTGGTGTTTATGTGCGTGCGTGTGTTTATGCGTGTGCATGTGTTTATGTGCGTGCGTGTGTTTATGCGTGTGCATGTGTTTATGTGCGTGCGTGTGTTTATGTGCGTGCGTGTGTTTATGTGCGTGCGTGCGCGCGTGTGTGTTTATGTGCGTGCATGCCTGTTGTTGCTGTTTTGTTGTTGTCGCTACTGACTGTTGTTGTTGTTGTTGTTGTTGTTGCTGTTGTTGTCACTACTGTTGTTGTGGTTGCTGCTGGTGCTGCTGCTATTGTTGTTGTGGTTGCTGCTGTTGCTGCTGT
>NW_014594497.1:0-666 GCF_000485595.1 Priapulus caudatus | reverse complement strand
ACAGGTAACACGTTGGCTATATAACACGTCAGTCAGGTAACACGTTGGCTATATAACACATAAGACAGGTAAGACGTTGGCTATATAACACATAAGACAGGTAAGACGTTGGCTATATAACACATAAGGCAGGTAACACGTCAGACAGGTAACACGTTGGCTATATAACACATAAGACAGGTAATACGTCAGTCAGGTAACATGTTGGCTATATAACACATAAGGCAGGTAACACGTCAGACAGGTAACACGTTGGCTATATAACACGTTAGTCAGGTAACACGTTGGCTATATAACACATAAGACAGGTAATACGTCAATCAGGTAACATGTTGGCTATATAACACATAAGGCAGGTAACACATCGACCAGGTAACACATCGGCCAGGTAACATGTTGGCTATATAACACATAATGCAGGTAACACGTCAGTCAGGTAACACGTTGGCTATATAACACGTAAGACAGGTAACACGTTGGCTATATAACACATAAGGCAGGTAACACGTTAGCTATATAACACATAAGACAGGTAACACGTCAGTCAGGTAACACGTTGGCTATATAACACGTAAGACAGGTAACACGTCAGTCAGGTAACACGTTGGCTATATAATACGTCAGTCAGGTAACACGTTGGCTATACAACACGTCAGTCAGGTAACA
>NW_014594495.1:0-666 GCF_000485595.1 Priapulus caudatus | reverse complement strand
CTCTCTCTCCCTCCCTCCCACTTCCTCCTCTCTCTCTCTCTCTCACCGCAAGGCTGGTAGCACTGCTGCTGGGCCGGCTAAGCTGCTCTATCCACGCGAGCCCGTCATCATCATCATCGTCATCGTTAGCGGCGGTGGCGCGACGCTTCGACGACAGCCGCAGCACGGGGCTCGGCGTTCGACTCTGTGGCAGTGAGGGAGAGTAAGCCTGGTTCAGGTAGGGGTTGTATGCCTGCGCTCCCATGGGATCCTTCAGCGTACTGTAGGCTAGAGCGTACTTCGGCTCCTGGGGACGACAAACGTACGTGCGTTCATGTAAGGTAGCCAAACCACAGAGTATGTATCTACATTTATGTAAGGTAGGAAAATCAGAGTATGTACCTACATTTATGTAAGGTAACAAAACCAAGAGTATGTACCTACATTTATGTAAGGTAACAAAACCAAAGTATGTACCTACATTTATGTAAGGTAGCAAAACCAGAGTATGTACCTACATTTATGTAAGGTTACAAAACCAGAGTATGTACCTACATTTATGTAAGGTAACAAAACCAGAGTATGTACCTACATTTATGTAAGGTAACAAAACCAGAGCATATGTACCTACATTTATGTAACGTAGCAAAACCACAGAGCATGTACCTACATTTATGTAACGTAGTA
>NW_014594493.1:0-666 GCF_000485595.1 Priapulus caudatus | reverse complement strand
AGAGAGAGAGAGAGAGAGAGAACAACTCATGAGCGTAGTAGAACGCACAGCAGAGTTGGCTCCGCCCATGGTCCCAACTTGCCCAAAAATGGTTACTAAAGCATGAACGTCAGCGTAACATATACGGAAGCTGGCCGACAGCAGAATTGACCTGATCTGCGCTTGTGTTGAGTGAAAGAGTTAGTATAACAGTGTCGGGTAGAAAGAAAGAAAGAGAAAGAGAGGGGGTCGGAAAGGGTGGATGAGGGCTTTTGTGGTGAGGATTAGTGGGGCGGTTCATGGGTAGAGGTTAGGGTGAAAACATCGTATATGGCTCTGAGTGCAAATCGACGCGGTGCATTGTACGTTTTCGAACCGAAATGATCGGAGCGATAGCGTGTGTGCGTGCATGCCCGTAGGAAGCCGAGTGAGTGCACGCGTGTTCGCTCGCACGTACGTACGTGCGTACGTACGTACGCGGGCGTGTCTTCTCATTAGCTCGCCGAAAGTGGCCAAATGACAAATGTTGTCTATCCAAAAGTATTGCGCTAAAGGTATATCTATTCATTGATTACACAGTTAATGTATTTGGTGCAGTAGTACTTGTTCTTTTTTGCTTTCTTTTGCAAACATGTACATATCATTCTTAAATCGCGAAAGGAATTTATATATATATATATATATATA
>NW_014594492.1:0-666 GCF_000485595.1 Priapulus caudatus | reverse complement strand
GCGAGACTAAAACAAACAGTAAATTTGGTAGACAATTACAGAGGTTATTCAGGACTGGCCAGTTACTCAAGGAGTTACCGAGCTAATCATGGTTTCGTTGGGCATATTGCGTGCATACGATTAAACCGATACAGATGTGAATGAAGCATGGCTGGTTTGAATAATGTATGTGAACAAAACCAGCCTCAATGATCTATACTCGTTGTATGGGCATATCGAATTCGTCGCGCATTCCCGGTGACTATGTATCTGACCTATGCACTCAACCATATAGAAGTTAGATGCCACGCCATTGATGGCCTAGGCAGTATGCAATTGGAACAGACAAGGTGTATTACTGAGAACGATCTGATGATTGCAATAACCTTCAGGCCTTACGCTCAGACTACCCGCGACGTCGTCGAAATTGCGCACGAGCGCGGTGCAAAAATCATCCTGATTACCGATAGTGAACTCAGCCCGCTGGAAAAATTTGCAGACCTCACCTTTAGTATTGTGTGCCACCGCGCCCTGAAGGGTTAAGTATCGCGACATTAATTGCGCGCATAACGGATAGCGAGCAACTTGCTCTACCCCCTGGAAACCTAAATGATAATCACGATGCGGCTCCTGTGCGCTATTACCAGGACGAACGATATTCACCTGCGCAGTGAGTTGATACCCCGG
>NW_014594491.1:0-666 GCF_000485595.1 Priapulus caudatus | reverse complement strand
TGAAGCACTCAATCACGCGTGAAGCACTCGATCACGCGTGAAGCACTCGATCACGCGTGAAGCACTCGATTACGCGCGTGAGACACTCGATCACGCGTGAAGCACTCGATCACGCGTGAAGCACTCGATCACGCGTGAAGCACTCGATCACGCGCGTGAAGCACTCGATCACGCGTGAAGCACTCGATCACGCGCGTGAAGCACTCGATCACGCGTGAAGCACTCGATCACGCGTGAAGCACTCGATCACGCGTGAAGCACTCGATCACGCGTGAAGCAGTCGATCACGCGTGAAGCACTCGATCACGCGTGAAGCACTCGATCACGCGTGAAGCACTCGATCACGCGTGAAGCACCAGTCCAGCTACATCGCACACGGACGTGAAGTGCTGCTTCTATCTCGCGCCACAGCCTCGCACACCGCCCGACAGTCACTGTCAATGCAGTCATCATGACTATATGTGCGCACACACGACGCAGGCCTGCCGCCGGAGGTATGAGGGGGGGCGGATGTGCTAAGGGTGGGTGGGACTGGGTGGGGTGGGAAAGGGTGAGTGGGGGTGGTGGTAGCCGGTGGGGTGGGTAGGGGTGAGTGGAGGTAGGTGGGTGGGTGGGGGTGTGCGGATGTCTAAGGGTGAGTGGGACTGGATGGAATGGGAAGGGGTG
>NW_014594489.1:0-666 GCF_000485595.1 Priapulus caudatus | reverse complement strand
AATCTAGGCACTATTGGCTTATTTGCGCTAGTCGGGTTGCCTTATACATTGAAGTTTGTCTGGGCACCGCTGATGGATCGCTACTCACCATCGTTACTCGGTCGTCGCCGTGGCTGGTTATTAATCTGGCAACTTTGTTTAGCCGCTTCCATTGCTTTATTAGGCTTTTCAAACCCTGCACAAATGTTAATAATGACCGCACTCGCCGCATTATTACTCAGTTTCTTTTCTGCTAGCCAAGACATTGTTATCGACGCTTATCGTCGTGAATCATTAACCGACGACGAACAGGGCATGGGTTCATCACTTTATGTGGGTGGCTACCGATTTGGCATGTTACTAGCAACTGGCGGCGGCTTATTTTTTGCCGACCACATGGCTTATCACTGGGTCTATTTAATTATGGCGGCATCGATGAGCGCAGGCATTATCGCCACGCTACTTGCGCCTGAACCCACAACTGAACACGGCAAGCCGAAAACCTTACAAGAAGCTGTCGTTGAACCATTTAAAGAATACTTTACCCGCGATTACGCCCTCATTATTTTGCTATTCGTCTTTTTATATAAAGTTGGCGATACCATGGCAGGGCAAATGACTACACCGTTTTACCTTGATTTAGGTTTTACTAAATCAGAAATTGCGGCCATCGTAAAAATATTTGGC
>NW_014594488.1:0-666 GCF_000485595.1 Priapulus caudatus | reverse complement strand
CCTCGCTCTCTCTTTCTCTCTTCTCTCGCTCTCTCTCCTTCTGCCAATAATTCTTTAACCTATACACGGATAAACAGGGTAGGTTGGCTGTAGTCAGCTCTCTTGCAGTTGATTTATCTTGCGTGACACTGCGGCACGTTGCGCCAATCTGAAGTCGCATGAGCATTATTACTCTGTTGGCGGTGCGGCTATACCTCAGGCGGTATTACCGCAGTGATCTTGTCGAGTGGTTGCGCGTTGATTGATATATCACAGCCGGGATGCTATCGCTGCCCTACATGTACAGCACAATGTTACACAATGTCACAAAATGTCACAAACCTCTCTCTCTCTCATCTCGCGCTCTCTCTTTATCTCGTTCTTTCTCTCGCTCTGTCTTCCCCTCATGAGCCACGTGATTTGAAGTCGTACGCTGAATCCCTGCAGCGACGCATCCCTGCATCGCTGCATCGCTGTATCCCAGCATCACTGCATCCCAGCATCACTGCATCCCAGCATCGCTGCATCCCAACATCGCTGCATCCCAGCATCGCTGCATCCCAGCATCGCTGCATCCCAGCATCGCTGAATCCTTGCATCCCTGCATCACTGCATCCCAGCATCGCTGCATCCCAGCATCGCTGCATCTCAGCATCCCTACATCGCTGCATCCCAGCATCGCCGCAT
>NW_014594487.1:0-666 GCF_000485595.1 Priapulus caudatus | reverse complement strand
AAGCCGGGTTAGCCTTTGATCGAGGGCAGGATGCCGATGGCATTAATCGTCAGACACTGGCGATGCTGAGTTCGGATGACCGCCGGCCAATACTGGCATCAATAACACTACCCTGCCTGGTCATTCACGGCACCGATGATCGGATTCTATTGCCCGAGTTAGGTCGCGAAATTGGTGAGCTAATACCCGGCGCTCACTATGAGGAAGTGCCGGGTATGGGCCATGTGATATCATTAACGTTGGTAGCCGATTGTAGCTTGGAATGACAACCGAAATTCGCATGCAGATTAGTTGTTATGTGGGTTAATGGATGAGCCCGGAAAACTAGTGACGGTTGCGCCTTCAGAATCGAGAATTCGGTTTTTACCACTTTGTTCAACTTCGTCGATACGGATAATCGAATGATGTGGGATGTAAGTATGTTTGACATGGGCAAATTCGGATTTGAGCTTCTCTTCGGCAGGGTCGATCAATAGCTTGGATTGCTCGCCGAAAATAATCTCTCCAATCTCAATGAAACCGATCATTTGTGACTGGCTGACTTCGTTCGCATAGAGTTCGTAGATGCGGTTGTTGTTATGAAACTGAACGCGGAAGGTACATTTGGGATTCTTTGCCATAACTAACTGGATGCCTGCTGCATGAAGTCGGCAAGCTCTCCGTCCA
>NW_014594486.1:0-666 GCF_000485595.1 Priapulus caudatus | reverse complement strand
TGATCAAGCGGTGCCATGAATGATGGCTCGGTGATCAAGCGAGCCATGAATGATGGCTGCATGATCAAGCAGTGCCATGAATGATGGCTTGGTGATCAAGCTGTCCCATGAATGGTGGCTGCGTGATCAAGCGGTGCCATAAGTGATGGCTGCATGAGAGGCAGTCATCCTGAGAGAGAGGGAGTAAGGGAGGGAGAGAGAGGAGGGAAGGGATAGGGAAAGAGAGACAGGTTGCCAGCGGAGGAGAGAGCGAGAGGAGATGAAGAAAGAGAGAGGACCAGAAAGAAAAGGGGGACGGATAGAGAGAGTAGGGTTGCTTACGAACACACAGGAGAGATAACACCAGCACTGCTGATAACGTTCACAGACATTCTCACACGCATTTGAATTTTAAAGCAGGATATAGGACGAATCGACGGATATCGGCAGTTCCGTGCAGGCAGGAAGGCAGCCAGACAGAGAGACAGACAGACGAACAAGCAGGCAGGCAGACAGACCGGCAAGCAGGCAGGCAGGAAGGCAGCCAGACAGAGAGACGGACAGACGGACAAGCAGGCAGGCAGACAGACCGGCAGGCAGGCAGGAAGGCAGCCAGACAGAGAGACGAACAGACGGACAGGCAGGCAGGCAGGCAGACAGACCGGTAGGCAGGCAGGCAAGCAGGCA
>NW_014594485.1:0-666 GCF_000485595.1 Priapulus caudatus | reverse complement strand
TGTGTAAAGTAGCGGGTAGTAGCACTGGTAGGTAAACATCAGCACTAAGCCGGCTCGCCGCGGTAATGCACCCACGCACGGAGCTTCTCCCCCGACGAGCAAGACTAGCGTACGTCTCTCTCTCTCCTCCTCGGAGAGGATCATAATCATATATATTACTCGTGGTCAGCGAATGGCACCGCAATCATGCGTGTATCCCTATTGATTCTAAATTAGCGGCAGGTCACCCTTCGTCGCCCTCTCGTGAGATGACAGTTGTTCTTGCAGCCGAGAAAAAGCGCGCGAGTAATCAATATATATAATATATAATAGACGGGTATAGTGGGAAGCGGATGGAGAGATACTGACGCCTGGTCGTGCATGCAACCTTGATCGAAAAGTTCATAGGTCATGTGCATGCAACCTTGATCGAAAAGGTCATAGGTCATGTGCATGCGCTGGTAGAGCAAGCATTCAACCTTCGTCGAACAAAATGTGTCATGCGCGGTTTTGTACGGAGTGTCAGACTTGTCACGCGCGTGTGTGACAAGCATATGACGGAAGCGATGACGCAAGTCACACGTGACACACACGTCACACGCGCGGATGGCGGCTGTGAAACGCCATGCGAAATAAAACATCTTTGGCCGAAAAAATTTGTCGAAACCTTTTCGCGGATCTTCTTTG
>NW_014594484.1:0-667 GCF_000485595.1 Priapulus caudatus | reverse complement strand
TCTCCTCTCTCTCTCTCTCTCTCTCTCTCTCGTCTCTCTCTCTCTCTCTCTCTCTCTCTCTCTCTCTCTCTCTCTCTCTCTCTCTCTCTCTCTCTCTCTCTCTCTCTCTCTCTCTCTCTCTCTCTCTCTCTCTCTCTCTCTCTCTCTCTCTCTCTCTCTCTCTCTCTCTCTCCTCTCTCTCGCTAGATATATGGGGCTAGTCGGGGTGGTGGTGGGGGTGAGCACAGAACGAGGGCAAAACTCCCATTACATATTTTGCAAGAGTTATTAATGAAGACCGAACGATCCAATCGACGTCGTCGTCGTCAGAGGCGGAAGGTCAACGAAACAACAGCAGGGTGCACGCATGCGCACACGCTTTCATTGCCGTGTCAAGGCGGAGTGTCGCGTGAGAGTGCAGACAGAGCGAGATGCCTGCAAGTAGTCGGAACAAGTCCAGACATTTTTTTGACCGTGAAATATAGTGGCCGCCGGCGACCAACACACACGCACACACGTACGCACGCACGCGGGGTAATGCGTTCGACATTCTCTCACGACTCATTTGTTACTCGGGCGACTAACCAGTTCGAGCGTCGTTACGGCTGGTCTGACGGGCTCGACACGTCACATCGCTGGTCAACACCGCACCCTGTCCCTCTCCCCCCTCTCTCTCGCTCTCTCTCTC
>NW_014594483.1:0-667 GCF_000485595.1 Priapulus caudatus | reverse complement strand
TCCTCTCTCTCTCCTCCTCTCTCTCCTCCTCTCTCTCTCCCCTCCTGCCTCTCTCTCTCTCCCCTCTCTCTCTCTCTCTCTCTTCTCTCCTCTCCTCTCCCTCTCCCTCTCCCTCTACCTCTCCCCCTCTCCCCCTCTCTCTCTCTCGCCCTCCCTACTCACAAGGCTAGGCGCGTCTCTGACCTCGTGTACGTGCTTGATCCACAGATGCGTGAACAAAGCAGCTGATAAAGTAGTTATATAGCAACGTAGCCGGGAATGTGTGACAGGAAGAGGAGGAGAAAGGAGGAGGAGGAGAACGGAGGAGGAAGAGAGAGAAGGAGGAGGAGAAGAAGGAGGAAGAGGGGAAGGAAGAAGAGGAGAAGGAAGAGGAAAGAGAAAGACGATCAGATGGGGATGAGGAGGCGTATGAGGAGACAGAGGAGAACAGAGAGGAAAAGGATAAGCAGGAAGAGGGGACAGAACGAGGAGGAGGAGTAGGAGGAGGAGAGGGAGGAAGGGCATAAGGCGGACGAGGAAGAAGACAATAAAGAGGAAGAGGGGGAGTAAACTAGAAGGGGCAGAATGAGAAGGAGGAGAAGGGTGCATGCGGAAGAGGAGGATAAAGATGATGAGGAGAAGAAGAAGAAGGAGGAGGAGGAGGAGGAGGAGGAGGAGGAGGAGGAGG
>NW_014594482.1:0-667 GCF_000485595.1 Priapulus caudatus | reverse complement strand
GTCTAGGGGTCAATGTCTATCCACATATGTTACGTCACTCATTTGCCTCGCATATTTTAGAATCATCGAATGATTTGCGTGCGGTGCAGGAGTTATTAGGCCACGCCAACTTAAGTAGCACGCAAATTTATACTCATCTCGATTTCCAGCACCTTGCTGGTATATATGATAAAGCTCACCCTAGAGCTAGAAAACAAAAATAGTCAGCAAATTAAGCTTGTTACGGCTAAGTGAACTTCAGGGTACAAGTAATTAATAGAGGTGCCCTTAAATTAACAAAACGCTATAATGGCAACTTGTTTGAAATAGCTTTGAGAAAACCATGTTAATTACATTGTCGCCATCTAAAGGCCAGGATTTTGCTGAGCCACCGCTTTCAAAAAAAATAGTAAACCTGCTGCTTGCGGCTTGCGACTATCTGAATTGAGCAGTTTAAATATAAATAGTTTAGATTGGCAGCAGCAAACGGTTACCGTTGTAGGTAAAGGACAAAAGGAAAGAAGAGTGCCTTTTGGTCGAAAAGCTAAAAATGCAATTAATACTTGGTTGATACAGCGAGCCACGCTGGCAAATGAAAATGAGCAAGCACTGTTTGTAAGTAAGCTGGGCACGCGGCTAAGTAATAGCAGTATCCAGAAACGTATGAAACAAATGGCAATTACTCAGG
>NW_014594481.1:0-667 GCF_000485595.1 Priapulus caudatus | reverse complement strand
ACACACACACACACACACACACACACACACACATATGTATACACACGCACACGCGCATACGCGCACAACAAACGCACATATAGATACATACACTAGCGCACGCAAACATTCCACCCCTCTCTCTTTCTCTCTCTCTCTCTCTCTCTTGCTCTCCCCTTTTCTCTCACCCCCTCTCTTTCTAAAAACCACCAGCAGACCAGGCCGCACGTCGGCGCGCTCTGCGGCGAGCCGTATATAAGGAGAGTGATCAGGCGAGCCGCAGTAATACGGCTATGCCGTGACTTCACCAGCTCGCCTCGGTGGACCATATCGAGTTCATTTTTCCCGATGATTGATGGCGAATGTTTGCCGTCCAAATACACGACGGTGCGCTTAGAGCGACGAGCAGTTGCCAGCGGAATATTGCGCGATGCCAAATGAAAGCTGGCGCGTGCACATGCGCATTTCGGTAGCAAGGGCGACCGCGCGGGGCGATGATGTTCAGATATATACAGGCGTGCCGCCGCCAGCATGCATGCTAACAGATGAATATGTCAGCCATTCACAGACACTGTTGTATAATATACGTGCATATTATGTGTGTGTGTGTGTGTGTGCGTGCGTGCGTGCGTGCGTGTCGTGTGTGTGTGTGTGTGTGTGTGTGTGTGTGTGCGTGCGTGCGTGTCGT
>NW_014594480.1:0-667 GCF_000485595.1 Priapulus caudatus | reverse complement strand
GAGCCCTGTCTTATTGGTGAATGCATCGTCTGGTAAGCCCCATAGTGGTCCGGGTATGCGAGGGAACAATACAAAGAGTACTAGCATTAACGGTATGGCGTAGCTAATAAAACGTGCAGAAAGTTTTAAGCGACTTTGTAGTGGAATAGTTTTTAATTTATCGCTGAAGGCGATGAGTATTGAAACCAGAAATATAACCACAAAGAAGACGTAAATAATTAACCATATGGTTTGCGATTGAAAAAAATTGCTGGCGATAATAAAAAAGAGCTATAAATAATAATGTAACAATCACGCAGCGTTTTTGTTTCAAATAACTTGAGTACTGTCATCAAGGCTATTAATGCGATGCCTGGCTGTCTACCTAAGATATGTCCGTAGCTGTAGAAAATAATAAAATAGGTAATAACGATGATGCATAGTTGAGTAAATCTTCCTGGGTTATTCCTTTTGTTTTTTATTATGTAAAGTTGCCATAAGCTTAATAATGTAATTAATAATAAAACAGTGATGGGGATATCAAAATAAAAAGGCAGTGCGGATAAATGAATGCCTAATAATAAGGAAACTAGGGTTGTTTCATCTGGTTTGTTATGTCGTGAATTTAGATTGCTCATATTGCTAATACAAGGCTAATTCAGTTAAACAGAGGCGGTAGTGTTGGTCG
>NW_014594479.1:0-667 GCF_000485595.1 Priapulus caudatus | reverse complement strand
TTTCACGATCTTCGCCATACTTGGGCTTCTTGGCACGTAATGAGTGGCACAAGTTTGCAAGAGTTGGTGGAGTTAGGTGGCTGGAAATCGTATGAAATAGTTTTGCGATATGCCCATTTAGCCCCAGAGCAATTAGCCAGTGCAGCAGCATGAATCTAGCACCGTATTGAGAGCGTAACAAAGAAAGCTATGTTTTCGCTACGTTAGAAATAGAAAAGGCCCACGTATAAACGTAAGCCTTTGAACTGTGCTGATGAATGCTTGTAACGAAAGTTAAGCAGACCAGTGAGGTGTTTTTATACCGTCACCCAAATCAGCTTCAATTAAACGTCGCCTTACTTCGAGCAGTTTTTCTATAAGTGCGGGCTCAGCTTCTTCATACGCACTAGCATCAGGAACACGCTTAACCACTACGCCCAGCAGCTCAGTAATCGCATTACCAATCGAGTTTTGACTAATCGTCACAATCAAATCACCTTCATCGTTGCGATAAATTAATTGTTTAAACGCTGGCTGCCAACGAATTGCATTCGCATACTTCGCATCGGTAACACATTGGTCACGTACTTTTTTCGCCGAACTCATAAAACAGTTATTAAATAACAATATACTTTCAATTTGATTGGGAAAATAAGAACCCTGTGGCACTGGCGCATTACGTGTTGAT
>NW_014594478.1:0-667 GCF_000485595.1 Priapulus caudatus | reverse complement strand
GCCCAACTATTGTGCAGGTAGCGATACATATGCTGCTAGTGCCCCTGGTTTTTTCACACATGCAGTTTGTCGGTAGTTGTGTGTGTTGTAAACGCCAGGCAGAGCGAACACTCCACAATCCAGGCGGTGCGTGCTGCGTCCGTCGCACACTGCTTCCAACAGTGGAGGACATGTTGTTAACTATCATACAATATCAGACTCTAGATAACATATACTCTAGCGGTAGACTACATTCTATCTATGGAAAGCTTACTGTATGCAGAAAATAAACACCACAGAGATAAAATACGAAAAATGCAAAGCAAAAAATGAGAAGGAAAATACACAACAGG
Source organism: Priapulus caudatus (assembly GCF_000485595.1). Classification (NCBI taxonomy): domain Eukaryota; kingdom Metazoa; phylum Priapulida; class Priapulimorpha; order Priapulimorphida; family Priapulidae; genus Priapulus; species Priapulus caudatus. The sequence goes on along the minus strand of NW_014594478.1, from coordinate 335 downwards.
ATGTACCCTGGTGAGAATTGTACACAGGGTAAAAATTCATTACGCAGTAAACCTCATAATATAATTAATATAATATTATTAATAATAATAAATAGATGAGTGTAATAAGTAAATATAAACAAACCTAATAATAATAATAATTCGGCATTATAAACACGAATATCATCAACGCGCGCATTTAATTCTTTGTCGTCACAACAGGTGGCGCTCACCGCTGCATTCTTTTCTGTCTCCCGCACCGCAGGTGAACGGCCAGCCGGTCGAGGCGAAGACGGTCGACGACGTGCGGCGCCTCCTGGTGGAGACTCGCGGCGACGTCCTGCGTCTGTCCGTCG
>NW_014594477.1:0-667 GCF_000485595.1 Priapulus caudatus | reverse complement strand
ACTTTGCATTGCTTAATACTATTTTATCGTTTAATGATGCATTAATACTGGCATTATTGTAGTCGATTATATTCATTTCACCGTCCTCATCGGTGTATTGAAATGAACTACTGGGAAGTGAAATAGATAGCGTACCGTTGGCTTTTCCGTGATTTTGTTTAAAGTCAAAAGAGCCGTTGGCGTTACCGTTAAGCTTAATACTTTCTGGTAGCCAAGCTTGAGCCATTAACAACGGTATACGGGTCAGCCTTCCCTTTGCATCAATTTGATGATTATTACTGTTTTCGGCTAGGTTAATAGTGGCATTGGCACTTAATTCACCACGATTTTGTAGTTGTAATTGCACCTTAGTCTGTATTTTTTGTCTTTAATAGACGCTTTTAGCGTAGCATTTTGGTAGGCGATGTTGCTTAATTTGTCATCTTTAGAGCGAAACTGCAGAGAGCTGCTAGGAAGTTGAATTAAGGCTTCTCCCGTTGTTTTTCCCTGACGTTGTTGTAAGCTGAAATTTCCATTTGCACTGCCTTTTAAAGCGAGTGTTGACGGTAGCCAAGGCTGTGCCATCATTAAAGGGATGCGTGACAGTTTTCCTTTAGCATCAACTTTATGGATGCCACTGCCATCTGCCAAGACAATGGTGGCATCTGCGCTTAATTTGCCCTTATTC
>NW_014594476.1:0-667 GCF_000485595.1 Priapulus caudatus | reverse complement strand
AATGCTGATACCACCGCCAGCACACAATAACAATGAAAGGTATCAGCATTGTTGTTGATATTGTCGGTGTCATCGTGTTATATCGTTGTCATCGTGTTATATCGTTGTCATCGTGTTATATCGATGTCATCGTGTTATATCGGTGTCATCGTGTTATATCGATGTCATCGTGTTATATCGATGTCATCGTGTTATATCGTTGTCATTGTGTTATATCGGTGTAACTGTAGCATTGTTGTTGTTATTGTCTTCATTGTTATTGTGTGCTGGCGGTGATATAACACGATGACAACGATATAACACGATGACAACGATATAACACGATGACAACGATATAACACGATGACAACGATATAACACGATGACAACGACGACAATAGACACAATAATAATTATGACGAACAACGCTGGGTGACACTGATATACCACAATGACAAACAGTGGACGCAGTAACAGCGAAAACGAAGTGAATAGAGTGATATATCTGTCACTCACGCGCCAACAGCTATGAGTGATCTACTTGTAGAATCAGTGGTAGAATCAGTGGGTGAGTAATGGGAACAAATAACATACAAATGACAAATGATTGGCAGAATGATGGTGTAAATAACCTGATAAACTGTATAATTGTATAAACTGATAATGACGCCGAATAGAAAGAGAGAGA
>NW_014594475.1:0-667 GCF_000485595.1 Priapulus caudatus | reverse complement strand
ATATATATATATATATATATATATATATATATTATACGCTCCTGATATGATAGCTAGTCCATACATAGACATCATAAATGGTTATGATTATCATAAGTCTAAAAAGGTCACTTCACAACATTTGCTCGACACTTTTCTTCGATGGTTGAAAATTGTGACATATAGCATGTCATAACTAGAGTACTCTAGTCATAACCAACTGCGATGTTTCTGACAATGGCCCCCTAACTACCTGTGCAGGTCCCCTATATAAACTTCTTCGGTCTAAAGAGCTAGCGGATAACACACCGAACTTTATATGGAACACATTCATGACATGTACTTTTTGACGCGCGTGACACGCACGATCTCTACCGGGGCATATATCCACTCCACTGTGACATATATGACATATATCCATTCCACTGTGACATATATGACATATATCCACTCCACTGTGACATATATGACATATATCCACTCCACTGCCCACGAAGACTCGACTATAACTCATTGTTCGTCGCCATCAATACACTTTTTCACCAATATGATATCGTCTATTTCTTCGCTAATACCACAACCGCAATCACAACCACAACCATAACAATAACCATAACCATAACAACGACCACAACAACAACCGCTCCCACAACCACAACCATAACAACAACCACAACCACAACCACAA
>NW_014594473.1:0-667 GCF_000485595.1 Priapulus caudatus | reverse complement strand
CACACACACCACACACACACACACACACACACACACACACACACACACACACACACACACACACACACACACACACACACACACACACACACACACACACACACCCTCGCACGCAGGCACGCACACACACACACACACACCCTCGCACGCAGGCACGCGCACAAGAAACCTGACACGTGTGCATACTATAACAGGACCCACCACCACCCTTCCTCCGTTGGCGAACGCCGCCAGGGGGTCGCATTGTCGGAAATATTACGAATAAATGACAAATACATTCGTATTACTTCATAGACCATATAACATTGATTCATACGTGTTCGTATAAATATACTATACAATTATTTAATATATAATTATAATTTAATATAATAATTATATAATATATATAGATGTATGTATATAACTAAATTTGCAGGACAGTTGCTGTGGTTATTATTGCCACGATGACTGTGACACAACACGTCTCTCTCTCCGGGTCTTGCTTTCAGGAGAAGGGATACTGCGGGAGCTCTCCCCCGCCTCGCTCCTCCCCCTGGCTTCTTCTCTCGCTGTGTCTCCTGCTCAACATCCTCGCGGCGTCGTCGTCGTCGTCGCCATGGAGGTGATTTCTAGTCGACAGCATCCGAGATCGGCGCTGGGATAACGCAGGATGCAGGAGTGTGTG
>NW_014594472.1:0-667 GCF_000485595.1 Priapulus caudatus | reverse complement strand
GATTTTAGTACCTGTTCACGGATCTTGAACGCCTCTTCTCCTTTGCTGTGTGCTTTCATCGGAGTCCGGGTTTTTTTATTGGGTCGTAAAATCCCTCTTGAATCTACAAACATTCAGTGCCTTACAGAAACGCACGGTTGTCAAAGGAGGAACAAACAAAGAGATAGTATTGAAAGCCGACAACAGGGTTTTTGGACACATGCTTCTAGTGGCACAAATCAGGAAGCTAGACATGCAAGAAGTGCTAAGCTATCCCCTCAGGCCAAAACCATGGGCATTAGCCAACGGAGATGGAACACTGAAGAAAACAGGTAAATCAACATTAGGCAAACATCTTGAGAAAGATATTGCTAAAGTTGAGTTTACCAGATTTTCACCGTGAACCATTTGCACTATCCCCATGGCGTCAACTATTGTTGCCCGAGAACCATGTGTAGAGAGTTCATCAAATGTCAGAGGATTACATCAGCACTCCCCTGACCATCATTCAGAATTTTCTACTACATCGATTCTTCCTGTAGATGTCGAACAGCCTTGATGGACTGTTGCAGAGCGCACAAACCGTGGTTCAGGACATGGAATTGTATTCAACCAGATCAAGCCGGGACACAGGATCAAGAGTTGGAAACGGATGTTGGCCAGCACGGAAAGTAAGACCAAGCTTACA
>NW_014594471.1:0-667 GCF_000485595.1 Priapulus caudatus | reverse complement strand
CTCAACGTGACAATCGATACAAGCAGCTAAGCTACCTGGTTCGTTACGAACACCTTCGTGCATAGTTTCATCGCGTTCATGCAAAATGTACTTCATATGATTTCTACGCATTTCATCTTCGGGCTGAATGCACTTTAGGCTTTCATCCGTAGGTTCATGAATCGTAGGGAAGGGTGTTTCCGCTATTGTCGGTGTCGACAGTAGCGTTAAACCAATCATTACATAAATTAAACGTAAAAATCTTGTCATCAGATTGCCTGTTTTATAAATACTCTTTGAAACGATATTTCTGTTTTAAAGCCTAGGGAAGGACTAACCTTCACCCAAAGCCATATCGATGTAACCTGTAGGACATACGTCAGAACAGATGTGACAACCGATACATTTGTTGTAGTCAGTATCAACGTAACGACCAGTAGTTTTGCTGTCTTTCTTAACACGGAAAAACCGCATCTTGTGGACAGTAAATAACACAGTTATCACACTCGAAACGCTACCTGGTTCGTTACGAACACCTTCGTGCATAGTTTCATCGCGTTCATGCAAAATGTACTTCATATGATTTCTACGCATTTCATCTTCGGGCTGAATGCACTTTAGGCTTTCATCCGTAGGTTCATGAATCGTAGGGAAGGGTGTTTCCGCTATTGTCGGTGTCGACAGTAGC
>NW_014594470.1:0-667 GCF_000485595.1 Priapulus caudatus | reverse complement strand
ATATGGGCGTCTGTCAACGCGCCAACAACCTGATATCTGGGTTAAATGGTTTTACCCAAATCAAATATGGACTGCCGCTTGGACACTTCTGGCTGTCGCGTACACATATAGTGGTTATACAAAATTATTAAGTCCATCATGGGTAGATGGTTCTGCGATTAGATTAGTACTTGAAAACCCGCTAGCAAGAGATCATTTTTAAATTCTATCTTACTATCTACACCACATTTCGTATTAGAACTATTAACCTGGTTTGTAATCATCATAGAGTTACTTTTTGTATTATTCTGTTTTTGGGGATTTACTCGTAAGTGGGCATGGTTCGGCATGTTCTTAATTCAACTTGGTTTCCTAACTTTCTTAAATTTCGCCGATCTCACATTTCCAATGCTACTAATACACACCTTAACATTTGACAGACGCTGGATATCTGGCAACCAAACCGAGAACAATGCCATATTATTTTATGATGGCACCTGCGCATTTTGTAACGGAATTGTTCAATTTTCCTTATCTGAGGACATAGATAAAAAAACTGCAATTTTCACCACTTCAGGGGAAATCATTCGTAGATAAAAACCTTCCTCCACCTGAAGACGATTCCATCGTTGTCTTAAGTGACACTGGAGACATTTATCAAAAGAGCGATGCCGCTGTACAATGCTTA
>NW_014594469.1:0-667 GCF_000485595.1 Priapulus caudatus | reverse complement strand
TATATATATAGTATAGTTTTGGGTATTCTCTTTAGTGGCAGTTATACAGTAAAACCACCTCCATATATATATCAGGCACTCATCTATAAAGCACACCCTGTGGCATGTTCCCTTATAGTCAGTTAGATAGTGAAACAACATCTATAAAACAGACACATGTCTATAAATGCCACTTTCGGGGGGAGAAGGTGAGACTCTTCCCCTGAGGGAACCTTATATACAGGTTTGACTGTACAACATCGTCAGGATAAAACAACATCTGGTAATATAAGGCCGACGACATGTTACCACGGAGCACGACACTACGACGACAGAACCACAGCATGGCTAGCCTGACCCAGTACAGCCATATGGCTAACCTGACCCAGTATGGCTGCATGGCTAGCCTGACCCAGTACATCCACATGGCTAACCTGACCCAGTATGGCTGCATGGCTAGCCTGACCCAGTACGGCCGCACGGCTAACCTGACCCAGTATGGCTGCACGGCTAACCTGACCCAGTATGGCCGCACGGCTAGCCTGACCCCGTATGGCCGCACGGCTAGCCTGACCCAGTATGGCCGCACGGCTAACCTGACCCAGTATGGCCGCACGGCAAGCCTGACCCCGTATAGCCGCACAGCTAGCCTGACCCAGTACGACCGCACGGCTAGCCTGACCCAGTA
>NW_014594468.1:0-667 GCF_000485595.1 Priapulus caudatus | reverse complement strand
CTCTCTCTCTCTCTCTCTCTCTCTCTCTCTCTCTCCTCTCGCTCACTTACTCTCTCACGTCCTCGCTCTCTCGCTCACGCACTCTCTCGCTCAGTGTCGCTGTGATTTATTGCCGATATGCACGTTTTGCCGCCGCACGCCGCCCGGCAGACGACTGAACGAACGAACGCAACCCGCCAAATGCGGCTTATTTAATACCATTTCGGCCGCACCGCCATTTCTCACCGAATTAAATAATAAGAACACGCAAACGATTCGGGCGAATGTTTCGACCATGAATCGCCGGCGCGCAACTGAACAGCCGGTTTTCCTGGATTTGATTGCGGCGGCTCACTTAAGGATAATTGCTTTAATGAATTTCTCGTGCAGCTTAATGGATTGCTGGCTAACTTCGCCGCGATCGGTGCTCGGCATCGGAGCGTTAAATCAAGCTCCGTTTCATATTGTTGTTCGCTGGTGAGTAATTTGTCCTGGCAGCGCGTACACGTGGGTCCGGCTGTTGACACAGTCCCGAACAAGACGCACGGCGCGCAAACATAAAATGTTCACAGAGCAGAAATTTTAGATGATGCGTGGAGGAGCGATGTTTGTTGTGGGAGAACGGCCGCCGCTTAGCTGCATACTGTTCTACAAGAGTTATTGCCACCCTTTCTATGTCTATATATAT
>NW_014594467.1:0-667 GCF_000485595.1 Priapulus caudatus | reverse complement strand
TAAATCGTTCGTTACCTGTCTACGAGCGCATGCAGCTGGACATGTACGAGTCTAGGTAAATTTCACCGGTGATTACAGGTAAATCGTTCATTACCTGTCTACGAGCGCGTGTAGCTGGTCATGTATGAGTATAGGTAAATTTCACTGGTGATTACAGGTGAATCGTTCGTTACCTGTCTACGAGCGCGTGCAGCTGGACGTGTGTATGAGTATATGCAAATTTCACCGGTGATTACAGGTGAATCGTTCGTTACCTGTCTACGAGCGCGTGCAGCTGGTCATGTACGAGTAAACGTAAATTTCACCGGTGATTACAGGTGAATCGTTCGTTACCTGTCGACGAGCGCGTGCAGCTGGACATGTACGAGTAAAGGTAAATTTCACCGGTGATTACAGGTAAATCGTTCGTTACCTGTCGACGAGCGCGTGTAGCTGGTGCACGTCGGCGTGGTAGACGACGTGCTGGTCGTACGAGCCTGCCTCCTCGTATCCCGTCACGCGCGTCCGCTCGCCGTTCACGTGACCGACGCTCGTCTGCACGCCGCCACCCTCGTAGAACGTGCAGGTGGCGCTGAACGGCTCCAGCGGGCCGCTGCCGTCCAGGTCTAGCTTGGTGGCGATGGCAGTACTGAGGGAGCGCGAGAGCTCCTGCTGCAGTGCTTCACAC
>NW_014594466.1:0-667 GCF_000485595.1 Priapulus caudatus | reverse complement strand
CCCTCCCCTCCTCCTTCTCCCTTCCTCCCTCCTCCCTCCTCCCCTCCCTCCCTCCCCTCGCCCCCTCTCCGTGCTATATGACGGGTATAATCACCGTGATCCAAGTTCCATGGCGACCTCACTGTTTGATCTGATGTTCGTCTGCACCGCCTGCCTGGCGCTCCTTTCTTCCCGTAACAGATCAGCATTAGCGATAATCGATTGCTTCAGCTGGCCCTGCCGGCGATGCAAAAAATCGATATGTTAGTGGGTGGGTGGGTGGGAGAAACGAGATGTGGGTGGGTGGGTTGGGAAAAACGAGATGTTAGTGGGTGGGTGGTGTGTGGGAGAAACGAGATGTAGGGTGGGTGGGTGGTGGGTGGGAGAAACGAGATGTTAGTGGGTGGGTGGTGGGTGGGAGAAACGAGATGTTAGTGGGTGGGTGGTGGGTGGGAGAAACGAGATGTTAGTGGGTGGGTGGTGTGTGGGAGAAACAAGATGCGGGTGGGTGGGTGGGAGAAACGAGATAGGAGGAGGGGAAACTTTGATCAAGGGCGATTATTGCGCCCACGGATTTTTTCCCTCAGTGTCCGTCCAAATCAGAGAAAGAGAGAGAAAAAGAAAGAAAAGAGGGAGAGCATGTGAACGAGAGAAAGGGAAAGCGAGAGAGAGAGAAAAAAAGAGAGAA
>NW_014594465.1:0-668 GCF_000485595.1 Priapulus caudatus | reverse complement strand
CTAAAAAGAGCGATATTGTAAAACTCTACGTATTAAACCAATTAAAAATGTCAATTCTGCTAGAAGAAATGCTCACATAGCAGTTTACACGCTTTATCGAACGGCAAGCGACGGGTTCATACCTCTTTAGCTTCTCTTACATCGGGCGTCATGGGCGAGGCCTCGGACGATGACGGCACACCACTGTCGCACTCCGCAGTCTCCGGTTCCAGCCTGACCGCCCCTCCCGTCTCCTCCTCCCCCTCCGTGAAGCTGTCCGCAGGCCGCGAGTTCTCCGACTCCGCGAAACTGCTGGTGGCGCCCTCTTGCACCGGCGTCAGCGGGGGAGCTTGTGGAATGCCGAGGTTTATTTCGTCGGAGGCGACGGAGCAATCTAACATCGGTTCGTTGGGCTTGATCGCAGCGCTGGGAATCTCGTCCTCCGGTTGCTCCGATTCTACGCCTGCCCTTATCTCTCCCGCTACATCGTCCCGTAGCTCTGCCTCGTCCCGTAGCTCTCCCACTACATAGTCCCGTAGCTCTGCCGCTGCCTCGTCCCGTAGCTCTCCCACTACATCGTCCCGTAGCTCTGCCTCTTCCCGTAGCTCTGCCTCGTCTCGTAGCTCTGCCGCTACATCGTCCCGTAGCTCTGCCTCTACATCGTCCCGTAGCTCTGCCTCTTCCCGTAG
>NW_014594464.1:0-668 GCF_000485595.1 Priapulus caudatus | reverse complement strand
GCTGTTTATATTGAGTAAGTTATGTGGCTCCTAGCTGAACTAGGAGTGGAGAGTTCAATGACAGATGAAATTCACTAAAATACAGAGACTGCATAGTGGCATACATAAAAAAGCGCAGAGTTTTCACTCTGCGCTTTGGGTTTTTCACCGTGTGAAATGTTATGACATTTCAAGCATTAGTGAATTGAGCTTGTGAACAAATCCTGCTGGGTCTTCAAGCTGACCGCCTTCTGCTAATAGTGCTTGGTCAAATAGAATACTCGCCCAGTCTTTGAACTTGTATCATCCGTTTCTGCGGACATACGCGCCAATAGTGGGTGACTTGGGTTGATTTCAAGAACAGGCTTATTGGATGGCATGTCATGACCTGCTTGTTTTAGCATTTGCTGCATGTACAAGGCCATGTCGTGCTCACTCAAGATGAGACAAGAGGGCGATGAGGTGAGGCGATGTGATACGCGTACATCCTCAACTTTCTCCGCTAGCTCTTCTTTCAGTTGTTTGATGATAGATTGTGCTTCATCTTCAACTTTCTTTTGCTCTTCTTTATCTTCTTCGCTATCCAATTCGCCGAGGTCAAGATCGCCTTTGGCAACCGACTGTAATTTCTTGCCATCAAACTCGGGCAAGCTACCAATCATCCACTCGTCGACACGGTCAGACAGTAG
>NW_014594463.1:0-668 GCF_000485595.1 Priapulus caudatus | reverse complement strand
ACGCAAGATCAATGGCCAAAACCCATTTCCTATGCTCATTGCTGCAGATGGTAATGTCATTGCCAGTCGTATTGCCAAAGCAATATACAAACTGCATGCCAGTGAAATTACCATTGAACGTACCCATACACTAGATGATGAATTAGATATCTTGGAAAGTAATATAAACCGCGTTATGCAGACCCGGCCTGAATGGCAGGAACGTCTTCAGGCAATATTAGCGCGCAGTAAACAACTTGCCATGAAAATCCAAAACACTCAACCCAAAGGCATTCACCGGGACTTCTATCATGATCAGTTGTTAATTGATGAAGACAAGCTGTATTTGCTGGATCTCGATCTATACAGCATGGGTGATCCGGCGTTAGATATAGGGAATTTTGTTGGCCACATTCAGGAACAATGCCTGCGTGAATTCGGCGATCCTTATTATGCATCAGACCAAATGCAGCACTTCGTCGATGTATACAGCCAGTTATCCGGTTATAACATCCGTTCAACAGCAGACATTTATGCCTTGCTGACCATGGTGCGTCACATTTTTATCAGCCAGCGTATTGCAAATAGACGCGAATATACCGAACAAATCATGGATTATTGCGAATATTATTTATCCAGTTTGTAGTAAAAATCAAACTGAACTATTCATTAACTATGGTGTTATCAGA
>NW_014594462.1:0-668 GCF_000485595.1 Priapulus caudatus | reverse complement strand
TCTCTCTCTCTCTCTCTCTCTCTCTCTCTCTCTCATTTTCCTTGTCTCTGGCTGCTCCTATTTTACCATTTATCGCATTTTATCCCTATTCTCTCTGTTTCACTACGTTTCTCTGCCGTCCCCTCCCTCTCTTTGCCTCTCCCTCTCTATATATCTATCTGCATAAATGTGCCAGCCACGTCAATCAATAGCGACTCTCGCGGCTGCAGATGTGTCTCAATGGATTGTGGTCGGATGACTGCGAACACAGGGCCGCGGTAATTGCTGCCGGAGTAACCGAGCCGCCACAAGGGACCGAGCCGCCTGTAGCCAATGTGACGCACGTACACGCACGCGCACGCACGCACGCACAGACTTTATGCGCGTGTGAATGCGTGTGTGTGTGTGTGTGCGCGCTCGTGCGTGCGCGTGTGTGTGTGTGCGCGCGCTCGTTCGTGCGTGTGTGTGTGTGTGTGTGTGTGTGCGCGCGCTCGTGCGTTTGCGCGCGCGCGTGTGTGTGTGCGCTCGTGCGTGCATGCGTGTGGGTGTGTGTGAGTGCGCTCGTGCGTGCATGCGTGTGTGTGTGTGTGCGCGTGCTCGTGCGTGCGTGCGTGTGTGCGCTCGTGCGCGCGCGCGTTTGTGTGTGCGCTCGTGCGCGCGCGCGCGTGTGTGTGTGTGCGCACTCGTGC
>NW_014594461.1:0-668 GCF_000485595.1 Priapulus caudatus | reverse complement strand
AGAGAGAGAGAGAGAGACTCTCTCAGAGATAGACAGAGAGACAGAGAGCGAGACAGAGAGACAGAGAGCGAGACAGAAAGAAAGAGAGAGAGAGACAGACAGAGCGAGAGAGAGATAGAGCGAGAGAGAGAGAGGAGGAGAGACAGACAGAGAGCGAGAGAGAGAATAAAGAGAGAGAGAGAGAGAGAGAGAGACAGAGAAAGCGAGATAGCAATTCAATTTTCTTTACTTCGGTCGCGCGTGGTGTTGTGACTGAATAGCAGAACCGCAGCATATTCAACGGCGATCGTCAACAAGAAAGGAAACAAGAACTCTCCAAAGGTCTCTCCACCCTAAAATAATACCCATATGCTAGTGAGTATTTCTATAGGGAGTGGAAGTAGGGATCCCACAACGGACAGAACTATTCACTCCCGCCTGGCTTCTTCTTTCATGTAACCGTCACGTAGTATAGTATTGGTTAACGGGTTGTGATTTCAGTCCACCTTACGCACATCTCTCTCTGTGTGGTCATGTGTCGCTTAAGACGGATCATGTAACATTAATACTGCTGGTAAAACAGCCGACTGCTGCTGCTGCTGCTGCTGCTGCTGCTGCTGCTGCTGCTGCTGCTGCTGCTGCTGCTGCTGCTGCTGCTGCTGCTACTCTCTGCTGCTGCTACTGCTGCT
>NW_014594460.1:0-668 GCF_000485595.1 Priapulus caudatus | reverse complement strand
GGGGAGGGCGAGAGAGAGAGACAGAGAGAGAGAGAGAGAGAGAGAGGTCGGGAAAAGAAAGAGAGAGGAGAGAGTGAACAAGGTACGGCACACCGTGGCAGCGTGCAGCAGCTGCTGCTGCTGCTGCTGCTGCTGCTGCTGCTGCTGCTGCTGTTGTTGCCTCATATACCTTAGATTATAGCTTGCCCTCCAGGCGCATTTTGGCCCTATGCTGCTGTGTCTCCGCTTGCCTTCCCTGTCTCACACCCTACCCTCTTCTACGCGCTCCTCCTTGCCTCCCCTGTCTCACACCCTCCCTCACGCACCCTTGCTTGCCTCCCTTGTCTTACAGCCTAGCCTACCCTCCCTCACGCTTCCCCTGTCTTACAGCCTACCCTACCCTCCATCACGCTTCCCCTGTCTTACAGCCTACCCTACCCTCCATCACGCTTCCCCTGTCTTACAGCCTACCCTACCCTCCCTCACGCTTCCCCTGTCTTACAGCCTACCCTACCCTCCTCACGCTTCCCCTGTCGTACACCGTCCCCTGCTCATGTGTTCCTTGCTGCGGCTGTTGTAGGTGGTGGCTGACCTGAGACAGGACGTGAGTAGACGCAGGCTCATGATGTATCCTTACTTCAAGGACTACGACCGGGTAACAACGAGCGCCATGTGCAATCTGTCTCTCT
>NW_014594459.1:0-668 GCF_000485595.1 Priapulus caudatus | reverse complement strand
GAGAGAGAGAGAGACGTACGCGAATATGCGTCTATTTCCCGCTAGACGCGGGTATAATAACAAGCATGTCGGTGTAAAGTGGCTTCTAAGCTGATTTTCAGACGCGTTATGAAATCATTCCGCGGTATATGCGCTGGAGATTGCCCCCGCATTCCATCGTCATCGTCCCCACTCGTCATCCGCCTCGCCTCGGTGCGCAGCGACACCATGTTTACGGGAATTTCTCCTGATAGGAATTCAGGCTTATTCCTCGCACTGCCCACCTTCCCTCTGACCTCCCGTCTCCTCCCTCTCACCTCCCCGCCCTCCCCTTTTACCTAACCTCCCTTTCACTCCTCTCTTCAACCCCTCTCCACCTCTTCCGTCAACCTCCCCTATCATCACCCCTTATTCTATTTACCTCTCTCATCTTCCTTCCTCAACAGATTCCCTCTCTCACTTCTCCCTCTCACTTCCACCCTTCCACTCAACCCTTCCCCACCCCTTACGTCTTCTTCCCCATCAACACCCCTTCTTCTATCCCTCTCACCTCACTTCTTCCGCCCTCTCCTCTCACTTCCCTTCTTCCGCCCTCTCCTCTTGTTTCCTTTTCTCCACCACTCCCCTGGCTCATCTCTTGCCCATCCTCTACTCCTCCCATACATCTCTCGGCTCTCTCTTTCCCATCT
>NW_014594458.1:0-668 GCF_000485595.1 Priapulus caudatus | reverse complement strand
GTGTGTGTGTGTGTGTGTGTGTGTGTGTGTGTGTGTGTGTGTGTGTGTGTGTGTGTGTGTGTGTGTGTGTGTGTGTGTGTGTGTGTGTGTACGTGTGTGTACGCGCGTGCGTGTGTGTGTCTGTCTGCGTGCGTTCGTGTACGTGCGTGCGTGCGCGTAGCATGCTGGTGTTTTCTTCCACTCGGATGCGTAAAACGACAGCACAGAGAACTTCTACATCTCGCCAGGTCTCGCTCGCCGCGCTATTTTTAAGTTCACTCGCCTCGGCTCGCACGTGGCGGAACTTCTGCTAGGCTGCACTTGCGAAAAACATGGCATTACCGGGCTTGAGTAAACAACTCACGCGTAGAAAAAACACTTCTGTGCGCGCTGACTGCCTATAGTTACTGTGTTACGTATCATAAAGCGTGCAGTTTGGCAGAATTTTAGGTGCGAAAGTTACATTTCATCGCGTAGACTAGGAAAACTTCAACATTTAGATTGTAACAACTAACGTTTGCGTATTATTCGAGGACCTTAGTTGTATTTTATAATTTAATAGGGAGAGAGAGATAGCGAGAGAGAGATAAAGAGAGCGCGCGAGAGAGAGATAGAGAGAGCGCGCGAGAGAGAGATAGAGAGAGCGCGCGAGAGAGAGCGAGAGATAAAGAGAGAGAGAGAGAGAGGAG
>NW_014594457.1:0-668 GCF_000485595.1 Priapulus caudatus | reverse complement strand
CTACTCTACTGCTGCTGCTGCTGCTACTCTACTCTATTACTGCTGCTGCTGCTGCTGCTGCTGCTGCTGCTGCTGCTATTGCTGCTATTGCTGCTTTGCTGCTAGTGTTGGTGGTGGTGGTGCTGCTGCTGCTACTACTGCTACTGGTGCTGCTACTACTACTAGTGAGTGCTGCTGTTGCTGCTGGTGGTGGTGCTGCTGTTGCTGCTGGTGGTGGTGCTGCTGTTGCTGCTGGTGGTGGTGCTGCTGTTGCTGGCGTTGCGTTGCGAAGGAATACTCAAGTTCGGATGGTCACGGCACCAATGTAAGACTGGTTTTCGTACCTTACTCGTAGACGTCGGTGACAGTGATGGTCAAAGTCGTTGTGTATAATTTTGACGGATTTATTCGAATATCTTTGTTACAACATACACACACACACCTCCGCACTCGGGTGCCACACCCATCCTCTTGAACATTCTTGTTTTCTCCTTTGATAGGTCGCGGCCTGGCAGCTCCTTATGCCGCAATGACGCACTGTCCATTGCCTTATCAGGAGGTTTAGCTGGCCTTATTTATTGCTTGTTTATTATTTATATGCTGACCGGTGCAATCGTGCCTGGACATGTTTTGATGAGTCATCCTATTGCACTGTACTATGTTGCGTAATCGTTTTCCGTCATCACAAT
>NW_014594456.1:0-668 GCF_000485595.1 Priapulus caudatus | reverse complement strand
TCTCTCTCTCTCTCTCTCTCTCTCTCTCTCTCTCTCTCTCTCTACTCTCTCTCTCTCTCTCTCTCTCTCTCTCTCTCTCTCTCTCTCTCTCTCTCTCTCTCTACCTCTTCCCCTCTCTCTCCCTCTCCTTCACCTTCTCTCTCTCCCTCTCTCTCACCTTCTCTCTCTCGCTCACCTTCTCTCTCTCCCTCACCTTCCCTCTCTCCCTCTCCTTCCCTCTCTCCCTCTCCCCTCTCTCTCTCTCTCCTTCACTTTCCCTCGGTCTCCGTCACACAGCATGCTCACTGTGAGTGACTGAGAGATTATAAAGAAGGGTATTAGGAGTCCGCGTGTGCACTTCTCCACTCCGTCGCTCCACACCCTCTCACGACCAATAAGTGGGCGCGCACACTACATCCAGCCAATAACAGCTAACCTGCGATCTATTAAGCAACAACAGCGACATCACAGAGAGTCAACTCTCCCCAGGGGGCGCTCTCCTCGCGCGCGCACACACACACACAGACAGACACGAGAGATTAACTGTTTTCCAATAAGAAGATAAAATGGAGGATAAAATGCTGGGGGGTTGTAAGGAGCGATGAGCGAAGGAGAGGTACGAAGGCGAATAAAGAGAGAAAAAGAGGGGGTGGTGGGAGAGACGAGAGAGAGCGAGAGAGAGAGAGAAA
>NW_014594455.1:0-668 GCF_000485595.1 Priapulus caudatus | reverse complement strand
ATATATATATATATATATATATATATATATATATATATATATATACCTGGCCCGTGGTCACGCATCGCGAGTATAATCACCGCAGCGCGGCGTGTCTCCAAAACAGCTATACCACCGATAGTTCCAGAAGCATTCCTCTCCCCCGTGCGCGCGCTCGAGCGAATGGGAACATACAAGATACGCCTGTGACCTGGACTTACGCACGGGGTCATGCACAGACGCGTAGGGGGGGGGGGGTAAAACCTTCCGCCGCGCTGTCGGACCTTAGACTATTCAGTGACGGCGCGGTCAATAGACAGCCGCACCGAGAATGCCAGTTTCTTATCGTGATTAAAACACGTTTTTATTTTTCTCGAAAGGATATCACGTGCGAGCGTGGAGGTGCGTTCAGGACGATTGCAGGCGATGAGACGGGGTGGTGGTGGAGAGTGCACAAGGGTTGCTAAAGGTAGCGAGCGCGGACTAATTACTCTATGCGTAACTGGTTTGATCGACACGTCGGCAATTTTATCAGCAACCGCGCTTGAACCGTACCAGCGTTTGAACCGCTCATTCAAACGAGTTGCGTGACGTGTGACTTGACGTTTGAATCGCAGATACAGCGTGTGTACGTGTGTTTGGATACATTAATTTGCCAGTGGTGTCATCTTTGAACGTCTGACCGAGAC
>NW_014594454.1:0-668 GCF_000485595.1 Priapulus caudatus | reverse complement strand
GCCAAGTGGATTAAAAGCGGTTGAAGATTAATCTTTTCTAGGCGCTTGAGGGACTACAGATTTTTTTTCCTCTACCAGCCCCCCCCCTGTGTCAGGATTGTTGTCACCCCTAAAATTTTGAACTAAAAGGGCATATGCAACATAGCTTTGTTCCAGAACGGTTTTGGATGGTCTGTAACCTCGAACCTGCTATAAGTAGTACCATAGCAGGTAGAGCTATTTATTAGGTAGTTTAGGTGGTTTTTTATTTCCTTTAAACGCAGGTAATATTCCATTAAGGATGCCACCTGTTAAACCAATACTATAAATACCTAAAGCGCCATAAACACCAAGGTGAAAGAAATAGGCTCCACTAATATTAATTATGTTTGGGATGATGTCCCATAGCAGGCTTTTCTTGTAATTCCTCTCCAGACTTTCAGATAATTCAAACAGTTTGGGGAATTGTTGCAGACTATCATCCATTAATATGACTTGGGCAGTATCAGCGGCAATTGAAGATGCGCTATTTAGTGAAATGGAAACATCGGCTCCTTTAGTGCAATGGTGTCATTAATTCCATCGCCAATAAAACAAACAGATTTCCCATCCTGTTGTAATTGTTTGACGATATTAGCCTTATCTTGTGGCATGGTTTCAGCGAAATAGCGCTGAATGCCTAATTCACT
>NW_014594453.1:0-668 GCF_000485595.1 Priapulus caudatus | reverse complement strand
GCTATGCTAGGCCGCGCTCTCACGCGTTATCGTTTGTATCGTGCTGTGTCGTGCTATATCGTGTTGTATCATGTTGTATCGTGCTGTATCGTGCTGTATCATGTTGTATCGTGTTGTGTCGTGTTGTATCGTGCTGTATCGTGCTGTATCATGTTGTATCGTGTTGTGTCGTGTTGTATCGTGCTGTGCTAGGCCGCGCTCTCACTCGTTATCGTTTGTGTCGTTATGTCAATATTATGTCAAGTTGATTACACGTTAAGTGCGTGCATTAACTCTGCCAACACGCACGCACTCAAAGCTTTACACGCACGCACGCACACACTTAATGCTATACACGCACGCACGCACACACTTAAGGCTATACACGCACGCACGCACACACTTAATGCTATACACGCACGCACGCACACACTTAATGCTATACACGCACGCACGCACACACTTAATGCTATACACGCACGCACGCACGCACTTAAGGCTATACACGCACGCACGCACGTAGGCACGCGCGTAGGCACACCAGCACGGATGCGCGCCAACACGCACAAACATATGTGCATGTCAAACCATCACGCACGCACGCACGCGCGCATGCACGCACGCACGCACGCGCACACAGGCGCGCGCACGCGTGTGAGTGCTGGTCAGATTATCACACACACACATAC
>NW_014594452.1:0-668 GCF_000485595.1 Priapulus caudatus | reverse complement strand
AGAGAGAGAGAGAGAGAGAGAGAGAGAGAGAGAGAGAGAGAGAGAGAAGAGAGAGAGAGAGAGAGAGAGGGGGAGCGAAAGAGAGAGGGAGGGACAGAGAGAGGAAGATGGGGGGGGGGAGATAGAGGGCAACGATGAACGATGTACTTATTAATATTGCTATGTGCTAAAGTTATAAAGATGTAAATAGAAACAGTAAAACATTTAGTAGAACAGAGATATATGTTTATGCGAAACTTCTTACCAACAATTGGTCCGTCTCTCCACGCTTATTGTTATACAAATTAAGCATTTTCTTAATTAGATTCTCCTGATTCTGCTATATATTATGATATCCGAATAGCGTGTATACGCACGCATGCACACGCACACGTACGCACGCACACACGTACGCGCGCACACTAGTTTATTTCTAAACCCTGGTTGCATCCCAGCAATGCGAGAAAATGCTTTTAAATTCACCGCGGAAGCGCCCTCTATTGGGGAAAGCCTAGGATTATTTTGCTCTCACATTCTGCTTACGTGTGAGGGAGGCTTCCCTCGTTCTCCCCCTCTCTGTCGGTCTGTCTGCCCCCCTCTCTCCCCCTTCCTGTTTTACTATCTCTCTCTCCCTGTCTGTCTGTCTGCCTCTCGCTTTCTCTCTCTGTCGTTCTCTCTCTCTCTCTCTC
>NW_014594451.1:0-668 GCF_000485595.1 Priapulus caudatus | reverse complement strand
CGGATCAACATCTCTTTTCGGCAACGCTTGTCTAGTATCCCGTCTCATCTGGATTGGTCTGGGGGAAATGTCCCTTTATCCACCCCCTTACCGCGGTCCCTACGTCTCTGTAAATATAATAAAGAATGGGTCAACGAACGGTGACGCACCGCCGACTCACGGGGGGGGGGTTGGAAGGACATGGACACGCGCGGTTTGTGTTCGTCGGTTCGCCGCGGGCCATGTAACAGTACCTAGATTAGTCCACTGATTAGTAACTCTTAGTAGGGAGAGATCAGTAGATTGGTCTAGGAAAAATTTCCCCCTCCTCCTTCCACCCCTCCTACTATCTACGGTCGCTCCTCTAGGCACGCCACGTTACGTCATCGCTAGATCGGTAAGCATGCAGTGTGAGTCCGAAGTTAAGTTGCGTGACTATATAATAATACAAACCAGTTTAGGGCGGCTCCTCACTCGCTCAGCATACCATATTATGAGGAGTGAATAATAATAGATATTATTATATACAGCTCGCTATTGCCTGTCACCGCAAAATGAGTGCCTATGAAGACTACGAGAAAGTCTGCCAGAACTACGATGTATACAGGTAGGCAGGCAAATGCATACGGCCAGTGCGTTTACTCAATCACTCACAAGACTTAGTGTTCAAATTAATATCAATATTAATT
>NW_014594450.1:0-668 GCF_000485595.1 Priapulus caudatus | reverse complement strand
TGTGTGTGTGTGTGTGTGCGCGGGCGTGCAGGCGTGCGTGTGTGCGCGCGCGTGTGTGTGTGGGTGTGCTGAATTGGTTTAACCGTTCCCTGATGAGTTGAATCGAGCCCGCACACAGAGAGTAGCGTAACAGGATACATAGGAACGCACGCTGCAACCTGTTGAAACCTATTAAAGACCCTTCTGCTGTATCGTACGCTCCCATGCGTGCCGTAAACGACCTGCAGCAGCCACTCGCCGCAATAACGCCAACATATTGATCATTTAACATTTCATTAACTTTCGACTTTATTCAACTCGTGGCAAGCGTGTCATTTGGGAGCGGATGGAGGCCTTGCCGATGACCGATGGTGATGGCTAGCAATAATAATGCTACTTTACTTCGCCGCAATAGATTGTGTCTGGAGATATAACCGTAGCTACCGCGCCCTTGACTACTTGTCGAAATACAACTCCCTGCATCTCCCTTTACGTTCTTCTCTCCATTCTCTCATGCGCATATACTCGGGTATACGCCCTTGTGTATTTTGTTCTTTCTATTTCCTATCTCTCACTTTCTTGCGCGCGCTCTTTCCCACTCCCCATTCTCTCCCCCGTTTTTCTCCCCCCTCCTCTCTCTCTCTCTCTCTCTCTCTATAATATATATATATATACATATATATATATAT
>NW_014594449.1:0-668 GCF_000485595.1 Priapulus caudatus | reverse complement strand
TTCCGAAGGCGCGTTCTGGTTTTTTATGTTGATCACCACATATCTGGCGATATCCCTCAGCACCCTAAATGACAGCAATAATCGACACATCTCCCAAGATTTGTACGAGTTTATTGGTAGACCAGTATTTACAGGGGAAATACCGAGAATGGGCAGTGGTAGCAGCATTCGGTGACAATATGATAAATAGCGCCGAAGCAGCAGCAAAAACACTGTCTTTAAATGAAGACAAAACAAATCAGCTCAAACGTTTAGGGATAAGCATTAACTACAATGGTTATGGTAGCAGTTTAGAAGATTTGCATTTTAAGCCTGATCAGCTTTATCGAGAAATGTCCGCTTACCAATCTCCTTTTGACTTTATCGAATGACGCACAGTCGGTGTATCAACAGCTACAAGCAGGTTATGAAAGCGACATCGCTGAAACGCAAAATATAAAACCCATAATTAGCACGCAAAACAGTGCTGTTTACAGGCTTCCCGATACTCTGTGGGCTAGACGAGTCAGTGGTGTGTTCGGCAATCAGCTAGCCAACCAATACCCTGAAAGAGCTCATGCGATACTAAGCCGGCACACCAAGAGTGGATTTGTTGTCAGTGTAAGAGCACCTTTGACCAACTTGGATCATGCGGGAGAATTATGCCAGCAGTTTCCAGGCGGCGGGGG
>NW_014594447.1:0-668 GCF_000485595.1 Priapulus caudatus | reverse complement strand
GAGAGAGAGAGATAGAGAGAACAGTGTATAACAATAACGTGATGAGATTATGCCTTCGGCAACTTATTTCATTACTAATGACAGATCTATATTGTAACGGTTACCAATTTAATTGGAGGAATCTAATTATAAATTCAAAACTTTTCAATAGTGTTAAATTTAACATTTTAATGTCTCATGAGATTATTATTTCGGGAATAACAAAATGAGCATTATATGTTGATTATTTCGGAAATAACAAAATGAGCATCATATTTATATCAAAATATGATCGCAACTATATATACCTTGTTTCGAATTCAGTAGAAATTTGTCGTTAATGCGCAATAGAAAGTGCTGACTCACAAACGATCTTGATGTGAAATAAAAGTCAATTACAAATGGAAATAGAAGACAAAGTAGAGAATTACTCGGGGGCACGCGATAGTAAGTGCGCGCACACACGCACGCATGCACGCACACACGCACGCATGCACGCACACACGCACGCATGCACGCAGAGACAGGGAAATATATTTATAGAGGGAGAGAGAGCGAGATATATATATATATATATATATAAGAGAGAGAGAGAGAGAGAGAGAGAGAGAGAGAGAGAGCGACGACGACGTACGTAGTAGAGGAGAGAGAGAGAGAGAGAAGAAGAAGTAAGAAGAAGAGAAGAAGAA
>NW_014594446.1:0-669 GCF_000485595.1 Priapulus caudatus | reverse complement strand
CCTGCAGGCTGCGTGCGTGCGTGCGTGCGTGCGTGCGTGCGTGCGTCCCCCCTCTCCCTCACGCCACCACCTTTACCTGCAGGCTGCGTGCGTGCGTGCGTGCGTGCGTGCGTGCGTGCGTGCGTGCGTCCCCCCTCTCCCTCACGCCACCACCTTTACCTGCAGGCTGCGTGCGTGCGTGCGTGCGTGCGTGCGTGCGTGCGTGCGTGCGTGCGTCCCCCCTCTCTCTCACGTCACCACCTTTACCTGCAGGCTGCGTGCGTGCGTGCGTGCGTGCGTGCGTGCGTCTGCCGTGTGTCCCCCTACTCCTCACGCCACACCTTTACCTGCAGGGCCGGCGTGCGGGCGTTGCGTCGCGTGCCGTGCGTGCGTGCGTGCCGGCCCCCCTCTATCTCACGCCACCACCTTATACCTGCAGGCTGCGTG
The DNA here is from genome assembly GCF_000485595.1 of Priapulus caudatus. NCBI lineage: Eukaryota > Metazoa > Priapulida > Priapulimorpha > Priapulimorphida > Priapulidae > Priapulus > Priapulus caudatus. The sequence continues at coordinate 243 of NW_014594446.1, read as the reverse complement.
GCGTCGCCGTGCGTAGCGTGCTGCGTGCCGCTCCCCCCCTCTATCTCACGCCACCACGTTTACGCTGCAGGCTGGCGTGCAGTGCGTGCGTGCGTCCCCCCCCTCTCCCTTCACGCCACCATCTTTACTGCCAGCTGCGCTGCGTGCTGTGCGATGCGTCCCCCCTCTCCCTCACGCCACACTTTACTGCAGGGCTGCGGCGGTGGTGCGTGCGTCCCCCCCCTCTATTCTACGCACCACCTT
>NW_014594445.1:0-669 GCF_000485595.1 Priapulus caudatus | reverse complement strand
GCTGAATCATGTTGATGTTAACGAGCTCAATGAACTACTGGCAAAATTGTCTCCATATCCAGTCGAGCCTCTGAGCCAGCAAAATTTTCGTGGTTTGCTAACCGGAATAATAGACCTGGTATTTGAATATCAGGGCAAATATTATATCGCCGATTACAAAAGTAATTTACTCGGGAGCCGCCTTGAGGACTACAGGCCCGATAAGCTTCAACAAGCCATGCTCGACCGACGCTACGACCTGCAATCACTGATTTATTCGATTGCCCTGCACCGATACCTGCGTCAGCGGATCCGTGACTACGACTATGAGTTGCATTTTGGCGGGTCTTATTATCTGTTTCTCCGGGCTATGCGTATTAATACGGGTGCAAAATTTGGTGTCCATTTCGACCGTCCGGAATTTGCTAACCTGCAGGCGCTCGATCAACTTTTTGTCAGCGCTAAAGCCAAGGTTTAAAACGTGAAATCGATCTTAAGAGCATTAGCGCAACAGGGCGATATATCTTATCTTAGCTATTACTTTGCCGAGTTTATTGCAGAGCAAGCGTCGCAACCTATGGATAGCCTATTAGCTTATAGCGCAGCACTGGTTAGCGAAAAAAATCAGCAGGGCGATGTTTGTATCATGCTCGATCGTTTTGGAGCAGGTCTATTGTTTAATTCCGAACG
>NW_014594444.1:0-669 GCF_000485595.1 Priapulus caudatus | reverse complement strand
GTGTGTGTGTGTGTGTGTGTGTGTGTGTGTGTGTGTGTGTGTGTGTGTGTGTGTGTGTACCTGCGTGTGCGTAACGTAATCATATAAATATTTATTTATTTGTTAGTTATTTATTTGATGCGCAGCTGCGTTGTGTTACCTCGCCATACGCAAGCGTGTCTTCGTGTGAGGGGTAATCCGCAGCACTAGCTATGCCGAAGTCTACCACGTAGTCGTACAGATGGACAGGGTCGGCTGCCTGACAGCCAACCGACGTCTCTGTGCCGTCATCATACGTCACGATCACGCAGTCGATCGCTTCCTGCGTGCTCGGACGAACCACGTGACCGGTACGGATGCACCATCTGGCGGCTAGGCTGACAAGCTGCAAGAGAGATGAGTATGTAGAGTGAACATAGTGCACGCAACCGCCAGCGTGTGTGAAAGAACCCGTACGACGCACAGTCACACACGCACGTACAGGAACACGCTCACGCACACACATGAGAGAGAGACGCGCGTAGTCAGGCGCGTACACAACCACACTCAAGCACAAGCACACACACACACACACACACACACACACACACACACACACACACACACACACACACACACACACACACACACACACACACACACACACACACACACACACACACACACACACACACACACACACACACACAC
>NW_014594443.1:0-669 GCF_000485595.1 Priapulus caudatus | reverse complement strand
TAACTGCTAACCACTAAATATACAATCTGAACACACAATATATACCTGATCTCGAAGATATTGCGCAGCGTTCCCCGGGCCCCACCACCTTGCAATCTATTACAAACAATAGCAACACGGATTCTTACTATTTAGACATATCTATCAGGTTGTTCGTGTGCCAGGAACGCTGACAATCGACCTCATTGTCTGAGACGCAGGCGACTTCTATGCATTCGGCTAAACCCGCGTCAAAATACACACAATCGCGGACACCAGCTACACACAAATATATACGACGGCCATACACGTGCGCATGTCTGTATGTAGGTGGTAGATGATTGCTGATTTTGCTTAGGAAAGTGTTGCATGCGCAAAGGTTTATGTTAGGCACGTAAAAAGACATATAAACTTAGTAGTGAGTGACCAGCGAGATTTTTGAGTAAGAATAATTGTGGTTCAAAGATGCGTTTCACACTCGGACCTTTCGGAGTTTTATTGTGGTAAGTGTAACAGCATATATTTTCTCAGTTGAAAAGTATAAAGTCTCTGTGAACAGAGACTTGTGTATATATGTATGTGTGCGTGGGCGTGCGTGCATGCGTGCGCGCGCGCGCGTGTGTGTGTGAGTGAGAGAGAGAGAGATATAGTGTGTGTGTGTGTGTGTGTGTGTGTGTGTGTGTGTGTGTG
>NW_014594442.1:0-669 GCF_000485595.1 Priapulus caudatus | reverse complement strand
GAGAGCAAAAGAGGGGTTAACACAGCTAGCAGAAGCCATTCCTAGCAGCCTCTACATTCTTAGCATCTTCTGCATTTCCGCATCTCTTGGCATCCTCAGCATCCCCAGCATCCCCAGCATCCCTATCATCCACAGCATCCACAGCGGCAGTGATGCGCTGCTGCTGGCAGTTGTTATAACTTCACAGGTGACGTGAAATTAATTGGTGATGAATATTTAAGTCTTTCACATACAAACACACGCACGCACGCACGCACGCACGCGCACGCACGCACGCGCGCGCGCACGCACGGACGCACGCACGCACGCACGCACGCATGCACGCACGCACTCCCGCACGCACGCACGCACGCACGCACGCACGCACGCACATAAACACACCCTCACACTCACTCTTTCGCTCGCTCTCTCTCTCTCTCGCTCTCGCTATCTCTCACTCTCTCGTGCGCTCTTTCTTTCTCTCTCTCTAGCTCTCTCTTTCTCTGATGCTCTCTCAGACTCTGCTGCTTGGTGAATCGTGGCTCTCACCACCATTCAATACCATTCAGTGGGAATAAAATCCATCCGCGCTCTGTCTCGGATTTTCAATAGACGCTCGCGTTTCAATGCCGGTGAGAAGCTGTACGAATGAATATTTCAATCTAAGCCCGAAACTCTTTCTCTCTCTCT
>NW_014594441.1:0-669 GCF_000485595.1 Priapulus caudatus | reverse complement strand
GACCCCCTACTTCACTTACTGCGTAATGCCATAGACCACGGTATCGAAACACCCAAAGCACGCACCGCAAAGAAAAAATCTCCCGCAGGAAAAATTAGTTTGCATTTCATCCAGCAAGGTGATCAAGTTATTCTCGTCCTAAAAGATGATGGTGCGGGGATCGATGCAGATAAGATTTATCAAACAGCGCTACAAAAAGGCTTGGTTAAAAAAAGCAGTATACTCAGCAAAGATGAAAAGTTACGGTTGATTCTACAGGCAGGTTTTTCAACCCGTGATAAAGTGACCGAGATTTCAGGGCGCGGCGTAGGAATGGATGTGGTCAACACTGCCGTACATGCCATGTCAGGGCATATCAGCATTGAAAGCCATGTCAATAAAGGCACAGAAATACGTATACAAGTACCCCTCACCTTATCCGCTGCGAATATTTTATTGGTGAATGTACAAGGTAATACCCTAGCCATTCCAAATGCAATGATCCAACAAGTGCTTTATCTGGAGAAAAACACCGCAGAAACAAACAATAATCAGTGGTTCATCAACGATCAAGATGAGCAAGTACCTTTAATTTCTTTATCCGCACTATTAGGCTGGCCAAGTTCACAGCTCATAAGCGATGAAAGCCAATCTATCATTATGGTGAGCCACCAAAACAAGCGCTACGCC
>NW_014594440.1:0-669 GCF_000485595.1 Priapulus caudatus | reverse complement strand
GTATAGATATATACATGTATTACAGTATATGTACATACAGGTATTACAGTATAGGTATATACATGTATTACAGTATAGGTATATACATGTATTACAGTATAGATATATACATGTATTACAGTATATGTACATACAGGTATTACAGTATAGGTATATACATGTATTACAGTATAGGTATATACATGTATTACAGTATAGGTATATACAGGTATTACAGTTGTATTACAGTATAGGTACATACATGTATTACAGTATAGGTATATACATGTATTACAGTATAGGTATATACAGGTATTACAGTATAGGTATATACAGGTATTACAGTATAGGTATATACAGGTATTACAGTATAGGTACATACAGGTATTACAGTATAGGTATATACAGGTATTACAGTATAGGTATATACATGTATTACAGTATAGGTACATACATGTATTACAGTATAGGTATATACAGGTATTACAGTATAGGTATATACAGGTATTACAGTATAGGTATATACATGTATTACAGTATAGGTATATACAGGTATTACAGTATAGGTATATACAGGTATTACAGTACAGGTATATACATGTATTACAGTATAGGTATATACATGTATTACAGTATAGGTACATACATGTATTACAGTATAGGTATATACATGTATTACAGTATAGGTAT
>NW_014594439.1:0-669 GCF_000485595.1 Priapulus caudatus | reverse complement strand
GTTTTGTATATTGGTCTTTCGGCACTGTCAGGTGTTTTTACGATTAAGTCGATTTTTCTTTGTGTAACCGTCATTTCAGCATTCACCAGAAAATCCAGTTTTTGTTGCATACTGACTTCACCATCGGTTTCGATAAACAGATCGATATCACCGCCCTTTTGCCTGTCATCGACGCGGCTTCCGAATAAATACAGGTGGGCTGACTGCCCGAAATGCTGGGTAGTTAAATGAATAAATTGCTGTTGTTCGGTTACGCTTAGGCGCATGAGGTTCCCAGTTTAGGGTAATTTGCCGGCTTCTATCATTTTCGAATAGAGGATATTGGGGGAAATCCATTTGACGATGTCGTCGTATTCAAGGTTATTAACATCGCTCCTTGTAGACTTTACAAAGACTCGATCTGCTACGGTATTGTCTAAGTTTTCGTTCTGTATTGCGCTAGCAACTAAACGCTTGCCAGTAGACAAGATTACTGCGGGGACTCCATTCATAATTGTTGACTTTGCATCAGAACAGTCCGTGCCTGTATTACCCACATTAGTACTACAAACCACCAAATCAGGAGCTAAATTCGAAATCCCTTCAATACTCATATTACCCAGGAAAACAAAATCTATGGCTGCTCCAGCTGCTCCAGCTGCTCCAGCTACATTAGCATTAGTATTAGTC
>NW_014594438.1:0-669 GCF_000485595.1 Priapulus caudatus | reverse complement strand
TATATAGTATACAACCACATGTACATATAGTATACACCACATGTACATATAGTATACACCACATGTACATGTACATATAGTATACACCACATGTACATATAGTATACACCACATGTACATATAGTATACACCACATGTACATATAGTATACAGTACATATAGTATACACCACATGTACATATAGTATACACCACATGTTCATATAGTATACACCACATGTACATATAGTTATGTACATGTGGTGTATTGTGGTGTATACTATGTACATATAGTATACACCACATGTACATGTATTATACACCACATGTACATGTAGTATACACCACATGTAGTATATGCACACATACATGTAGTATACACACGTACATGTAGCATGCACACGTACACGTAGTATGCACACGTACATGTAGTATACACACGTACATGTAGTATGCACACGTACACGTAGTATGCACACGTACATGTAGTATGCACACGTACATGTAGCATGCACACGTACATGTAGCATGCACACGTACATGTAGTATATGCACACGTACGTGTAGTATGCACACGTACATGTAGTATATGCACACGTACATGTAGTATGCACACGTACATGTATGTAGTATGCACACGTACATGTAGTATGCACACGTACATGTAGTATATGCACACGTACATGTAGTA
>NW_014594437.1:0-669 GCF_000485595.1 Priapulus caudatus | reverse complement strand
CAGAGGATGATTAGGCTGTCTGTGAGGAAACCAAGGATCAGTCCTGATCCAGCGAGCAAACCTCCAACTATGCACGTGCGCCGGGCACCGTACTTCTTATCCATGACACTCGCCAGAGGCGCTGCAAAATGTTAATGTGTAACATTTTCAGACCTCAGTGTATACATTATATATATATATAATATTTATATATGCACAAGGGAAGATTAAGAGGAACGAGTCTAGTTTGCTTAAATTTGCATGATCATCGAACGCGACAAAATCTTGTATTTCTCACCGGATATTGCCAGCGGTACAGCTTGTTAATCATGGCAAGTTAACAGTTCAATTCATTTACGTTTGCTGGTTACAGCTTCGGCAGCAACTCGCTGTCACAAACATTGTAAAGTTACGACTATGGATAATATATATTAACACGAAAACGATCTGATAAGCCGCCCTGCTCGCCTAGTTGGCTTCTTGTATGCGTTGCTGTCTGTTACTTACCGAAAAGATATGATAAAGCAGTGTTCAGGCCTCCAATCGTAGACGTATGCATGACATTACTGCCTAGCATATCCATGATATCTATCATGTAAATTCCGAAAGCTTTCTGTTGACCCCAAGTGAAGGCCAAGCATATCGTAGCCGCTGCGAGAACGACCCACCCCCAGCCGCCGTCGGCGGCTG
>NW_014594436.1:0-669 GCF_000485595.1 Priapulus caudatus | reverse complement strand
TTACTGTGTGATAGTGTACGTTACTGTGTGATAGTGTACGTTACTGTGTGATAGTGTGTAACGTACACTATCACACAGTAACGTACACTATCACACAGTAACGTACACTATCACACAGTAACGTACACTATCACACAGTAACGTACACTATCACACAGTAACGTACATGATCACACAGTAACGTACACTATCACACAGTAACGTTGTGTGATAGTGTACGCAGTAACGTACACTATCACACAGTAATAACGTACACTATCACACAGTAACGTACACTATCACACAGTAACGTACACTATCACACAGTAACGTACACTATCACACATTAACGTGCACTATCACACAGTAACGTACACTATCACACAGAGTAACGTACACTATCACGTGTGATAGTGTACGTTACTGTGTGATGGTGTACGTTACTGTGTGATGGTGTACGTTACTGTGTGATAGTGTACGTTACTGTGTGATAGTGTACGCTACTGTGTGATAGTGTACGTTACTGTGTGATAGTGTACGTTACTGTGTGATAGTGTACGTTACCGTGTAATAGTGTACGTTACCGTGTGGTAGTGTATGTTACTGTGTGATAGTGTACGCTACTGTGTGATAGTGTACGTTACCGTGTGATAGTGTACGTTACCGTGTGGTAGTGTACGTTACTGTGTG
>NW_014594435.1:0-669 GCF_000485595.1 Priapulus caudatus | reverse complement strand
ACGTACGCCATCAAAGGGAGCAGGCAGGGGTAGGCTAGCTCTACAACTATAGCCCTTCGCCTGTTGCAGAGCGACGGGCTATAGTTCTAGAGCTATGGGTAGGCGTGTGAGACTTCAGCGAGACATCTGTTCATCACACACACACGCACACGCACGCACACACACACGTGCACACACACACACACACACACGCACGCACGCACGCACGCACACACACACACACACACAGCTGTTCATTAATTGTGCTCCTAATCATTGGCTGTTCAACTGTTCAGCTGCTGCTCATCCGTTTGTGTTCGATCGCTCACCTTTGACGCTCCTTTCGTCGTGTAGTACAGCTGACTGGAGCGTAGCCAGAAGAACATCTTACGCCACGACTTCTTGACGGGATCCTTCATGTAGAGCAGGCCGTGGATCAACGGTAACGTCGTATCCGAGCTGACCAAATCCTGCGCGAAACAACATGTCAATTCAATTCAATTCAAATTACTTTATTAAATTTTACACATATATAAATTACATTTTGGAGGTAAAATATTAGTTAAATAAATAGACAATGCTGATAAAATTTGAAGAAATGAAACTAAATAAATAGAAGTGGTGGAGGGTGAAATGACAATTCAGTCTTCCAGTCAGCGACTCCAGTTGATTACGAAATAACAACATAAT
>NW_014594434.1:0-669 GCF_000485595.1 Priapulus caudatus | reverse complement strand
AACCTCGATCACCTCGAAACGTTCATTGTCGATCGCCTGCCAACGGCTGTGCCCCAATTTCCCGACGATCAGCTAACCGATAAACCGATGCGTTTTATTGTCGCCGAAATTATCCGGGAGAAACTGTTCCGTGTGCTCACCAAGGAGTTGCCTTATTCAATTACCGTGAATGTAGACCATTACACGGTAGAACCGGATATCACTCGAATTTCGGCAACGATCTGGGTAGAGCGAAAATCTCAAAAAGCCATTGTCATAGGTAAGCAAGGTAGCCAATTGAAGAAAACCGGGAGCCTCGCACGTAGTGATATCGAACGCCTGATTGATGGCAAGGTCTATTTGCAACTTTGGGTCAAAGTTCGCGAAGACTGGGCTGACGATGAACGTTCATTGGCCGCATTTGGTTACTCGCATGCAAACGAGAATCACTGATCAACCCGCTTATTTGTTGCATCGACGAGACTGGCAGAACTCGAGTTTGATTCTCGATTTAATGACGCTGGATTTTGGTCGACTAAGCCTGCTAGCTAAGGGTGGAAAAAATAGCAAGTCTATAGGCTTATATCAGCCCTTTAGCAAACTGATGGTGAGCTGGACGGGTCGCCAGGAATTGAAAACACTAACCTCTATCGACGGTAGTGCCTTTCCGCTCGACGAGCGTCTATATCT
>NW_014594433.1:0-669 GCF_000485595.1 Priapulus caudatus | reverse complement strand
TATAAACGATCATACTAAGCTTTGCAATTTCAGATGCCTGGAATGAAAAACCCGCAAAACTGAACCACCGATAACTACCTTTGACTTCTTTACCTATCCCTGGAATAAGCACTAAAACCAGCAAAAGAATAATAATCGGTAATAGTTTTGCTCCGAAACTCTGCCAAAATATAGTACGGATGTTATACACACCAAAGGCAACCACCACCCCAAATAATAAAAAGAGTGCTTGCCGATTCAAAAAATGATACGCATCACCATAATTTTTTTCTGCTACCCCTACCGAAGCAGAAACCATCACCACGAACCCCATACCTACGAGCACAAAAAGAGCAACTAATAATTCACGGTCTACATAGCGCTTCCAACTGGGCTGAAACTGAGACAAGGGGTTAAGCTGTGCTAATTTCTGCATTGATATCATGCCTTCAAGCTCCTTTGCTCTTTCAGCGCATTGACGCAGTGAATAAACACATCACCACGCTGCTGATAGTTAGCAAACATATCAAAGCTTGCGCAAGCAGGAGATAACAACACCTTGTCACCCGTCTGAGCTAATTCAGCAGCTAAGGTCACCGCATGTTGCATACTAGTGGCGTGCATACTGGGGGACAACACCCTTCAACACAGCAGCAATCAACTCCGCATCCTCACCCATGAGAATCACTG
>NW_014594432.1:0-669 GCF_000485595.1 Priapulus caudatus | reverse complement strand
GTGTGTGTGTGTGTGTGTGTGTGTGTGTGTGTGTGTGTGTGTGTGTGTGTGTGTGTGTGTGCGTGTGTGCGTGTGTGTGTGTGTGTGTGAGATCACCACATGTATTAAACCAGACGTCCACGGCGATTTCCTGCCTTTGCAGCAACGGCATCTTGCAAATTGACTCCAGTGGGAATCTTACACTGAATTCTTCAACAGATATACATGTGGCATATACTGGGATGGACGAGGGAGTGTCCCTTGCTCACTTTTTTTTTATGCCGAGAGCTGTTTCACCGACCTTCGCTAGATCTCCTGACCTCCATAGCTAAAGATCTCCTGACCTCCATTAGATCTTTCCCCTCTACCCGCCGATCAATATAGGTATGTTAGTACGGTCAGCGCAAATAGCGTTGTATCTAGATTTACAACGCCGAATAGACCCAGCACGACGGCAGATCTAAATCTCCCCGGGTTTCAATAAAGCACGATTGTTGTTAGTCAGCGAAGCAAGCTCTGCAAGGAGAGTAGTGAGATAGAGGGAAAGAGAAATGGGGAGCAGAGAGAGAGAATGAGAGAGGAGAGCGAGAGCGAGAGCGAGAGCAGAGAGAGAGGGGGGAGAGAGGGAGAAGGAGAGAGAGAGAGAGACAGCGAAGAGAGAGAGAGAGAGAGAGAGAGAGAAGAGAGAGA
>NW_014594431.1:0-669 GCF_000485595.1 Priapulus caudatus | reverse complement strand
TACGGAGAGCTCTGATGCCTGAAATTCGTAACTACACTCTAAACTTTGGCCCACAACATCCAGCGGCACATGGCGTATTACGTCTTGTACTTGAAATGGATGGTGAGGTTATTGAGCGTGCTGATCCACATGTGGGTTTATTGCATCGTGCGACAGAAAAATTAGCTGAGTCAAAACCATACAACCAAAGCATTGGTTACATGGATCGACTCGATTATGTATCCATGATGTGTAATGAGCATGGTTATGTAATGGCGATGGAACGACTAATGAATGTAACGGTGCCAGAGCGTGCACAATACATTCGCGTTATGTTTGATGAAGTTACACGTATTCTTAACCATCTATTATGGATTGGTGCACACGCATTAGACGTAGGCGCAATGACCATGTTCCTTTATGCTTTTCGTGAGCGTGAAGATTTAATGGATTGTTACGAGGCAGTATCTGGCGCACGTTTACATGCAACTTATTATCGTCCAGGTGGTGTTGCGCGTGATTTGCCAGATACCATGCCACATTACAAAGCATCAAAATGGCATAGTCAGCGTGAAGTAAATAAATTAAATGAAAATCGCGAAGGTTCGTTACTCGATTTTCTTGAAGACTTTACAAACCGTTTTCCAACGTATGTTGATGAATACGAAACGTTGTTAACTGACAATCGTA
>NW_014594430.1:0-669 GCF_000485595.1 Priapulus caudatus | reverse complement strand
GAGTTATGAAGCGCGAGAGGATAGTATGGCCAAATATCTTGAGAAAGTAAAGGAGCTTACCCCTGCCTTTAGCAGCTTCGACATTAGACAGATTCCAAGGTTGGAAAATACCAGAGCCGACCTTCTCTCCAAGCTAGCAACGTTGGCTCCGTCCGAGTTGCCCAAAGGCATTCTTTTTGAAGTTCTGAAGCACCCGAGTACAGAAGAATCACGGCCCGTAATGGAGATCGACCACGAGCCCAGCTGGGTCGACCCGCTGATAACCTATCTCAGAGATGGAGTCCTCCCCCAGGACGCGAAGGAGGCTCGGAAGCTCCAAAATCAAGCCTCCCGGTACATCCTTTATGAGGGCAAATTGTACAAAAGATCATACTCCTTGCCCCTCTTGAAATGTCTCCGGCCCTCGGAAGCTGACTACGCCTTGTGGGAAGTACACGAAGGAATTTGCGGAAACCATTTGGGAGCTAGATCTTTATCCCACAAGTTGCTCCGCCAAGGATATTACTGGCCAACGATGCATCATGATTCGATTGAATATGTCAAAAAGTGTGATCGATGCCAGAGATATGCCAACGTTCAGAGACAGCCCGCCACCGAGCTCACACCCTTGAGCGCCCCGTGGCCTTTTGCACAATGGGGGATGGATATCCTTGGCCCCTTTCCCATGGC
>NW_014594429.1:0-669 GCF_000485595.1 Priapulus caudatus | reverse complement strand
CTACTACTACTACTACTACTACTACTACTACTACTACTACTACTACTACTAATATAAAATAAATAAAAATAAAATAAAATAATAATAACGTATATATTCATTAGGTAGTCACGATCAGTCTTTCGCTCTCGTTATCGCAATCTTCCTGGGAGACCAATAATCTCAAGCGATAGTCTCAAGCGATTAACACACAGTAATCTCAAGCGATAATCTCAAACGACATTGCGACGAAATACGCGCGTCAACCCGCGCGCACCGTACGCGACAGCGCGAGAGAGCGAGCGAACCCGGGTCCCAGCGCCAGCGCTAACTCTCGGGACGAGCTATCGACTGCATCCGCGGAACGAGGTTCACTTTCCATCTCGGTAGTGCGCGTGACGTCATGCCCTGGTTAGCTCGCCGGAGCGTGGCGGAGAGGCAGAGAGAGAGAGAGAGAGAGCGACAGAGAGAGCCGCGGGTTCGTCGACCCCAGCGCCTAGCGCATGCGAACGGCCACCAAGTAGATCTGGAGCAGCGAGACGTGCGCCGACGTCGTTTGTGTGCGTGCGCGACACCGCTGTGTGAATGACGCCGGCGACAGTCTGCGGCGGCGGTGGCGGCACGGAAGTGGTACGGCGGGCGAATGTAAAAGACTTCTCGCTGCGTGTTTGTATATATATGTGTGTGTGT
>NW_014594428.1:0-669 GCF_000485595.1 Priapulus caudatus | reverse complement strand
GCGGAACTTCTCGCTCACCCGGCTTAACCCATTGAGCTAATACTGCAAACATCTTACTTGGGTCAATCGGCTTTGAAATGTGATCATTCATGCCAGCTTCCAGGCACTTTTCCCGATCTCCGACCATGGCATTTGCGGTCATAGCGATGATCGGCAATTCACTAAATTTTATCTCTTTACGGATCTCTCTAGTTGCGGCATAACCATCCATTATCGGCATCTGGATATCCATTAGCACCGCATCGAAAGGCTCTTGCCTAATTTTTTCAACGGCAAGCAGCCCATTTTTAGCCGTGGTCACCACTATCTGGCAAGTTCCAGCAATTCAGTCGCTACCTGTTCGTTGACCTCGTTATCCTCTACCAGCAATATACGTGCCCCTTGAAGTGTCGATACGGTCTCAAGCCCCAAATTACTGGGGTTATTGACCGGCTGTTGCTCTTCGTAATCCAGAGTCACCATAACAACGTCCATCAGCGACGAAGCAGTAACGGGTTTGCTTAAAAACCGTCCAGTTTCAATTCCTTCATATGGATAGCAATTCTTCCCGATCATAGGCCGTGACCATCACCATCTTGGGCGGTTGGATCAGATTGCTGTCAGATTTGATCTGGCGGCAGGCCTCGATGCCGTCCATGCCCGGCATCTTCCAGTCCATGAAGACAATCT
>NW_014594426.1:0-669 GCF_000485595.1 Priapulus caudatus | reverse complement strand
ACCCAAGTTCCTTGTATTTTTTTGGAGTCCAGGGTATTGGTCAATATGATTTGGTAAAAAACCAAATAGTTACAGGATAGGAGAATGATAAAAGACCTGCACACTTTACCCGCCAATTTACCTGTTCCAGTAGATGACGGTGCATGCGACCATTTGCCAGGAAGTAGCTTACCTTCTATCTCACTAGCTTGCACCACAGGGAACACTATAGATCTCAGCACTTTTGCAGGCACAGTTGTTATTTATTTCTACCCCATGCTGGCTCGTCCCGATAGCCCACCCCTCATCGGCTGGAATGAGATTCCCGGGGCACGTGGTTGTACGCCACAATCATGTGCATTTCGAGACCATTACAGTGAGTTAAAGGATTTAGGGGCTCAGGTATTTGGCGCTAGCTCTCAGCCACTAGAAGACCAGAAGGAGGCAGTCACACGATTACAACTGCCGTTTGAGCTTCTCAGTGATTCTTCATTAGAGTTTGCACATGCTTTAAAGCTACCTATTTTCGAGTATAGCGGCCTACAACTTATAAAGCGGCTTAGTCTTGTCATTAAGGGTGGAATGATTAAAAAAGTTTTCTACCCAATTTTTCCTCCAAATCAAAATGCATCAGATATTATTGAGTGGCTTAAGACGCAAGACACTAAATATGATATTCGCCTTTTTCTT
>NW_014594425.1:0-669 GCF_000485595.1 Priapulus caudatus | reverse complement strand
TAAATATATATCTTATACTATAAATGCCACGTATAAATATATATCTTATACTATAAATGCCACGTATAAATATATATCCTTTATACGTGGCATTTATAGTATAAGATATATATTTATACGGGGCATTTATAGTATAATATATATCTTATACTATAAATGCCACGTATAAATATATATCTTATACTATAAATGCCACGTATAAGATATATATTTATACGTGGCATTTATAGTATAAGATATACTATATTTATACGTGGCATTTATAGTATAAGATATATATCATGAGTGTATAATAGGGATACACTCCTATAATAGGATACACTCCTGATATATATTTATACGTGGCATTTATAGTATAAGATATACTATATTTATACGTGGCATTTATAGTATAAGATATATATTTATACGTGGCATTTATAGTATAAGGCATTTATAGCATATACGTCATTTATAGCATAAGATATCCACGTATAAATATAGTATATCTTATACTATAAATGCCACGTATAAATATAGTATATCTTATGCTATAAATGCATCGAGATATATTATACTTATACTATAAATGCATTGAGATATATTATATACAAACCAAACGGTATGAGTTCCTAAGCCTAACATTCTCCACTTCCCTTCCTACCTCCCCCTCCTCCCCTCTCCCCCTCC
>NW_014594424.1:0-669 GCF_000485595.1 Priapulus caudatus | reverse complement strand
CCTTACTTATCCTCCGTCTCTCTTTTCTTCGCTGTCTCTCTCTCTCTCTCTCTCTCTCTCTCTCTCTCTCTCTCTATTATTTATCTCGCGTTGTTAGTTCCTTTTTCCATCCACAAGATCTTGGTTCCTAATCGACGACACCACATCTGCATGTATCTATGTATCCGTATTCATATATATATATATCTGCAACCGTATATATACACACACATATATCTCCTGCAATCTGTCACTGCTTCCCTCGCACTCACATCACATCATATCACATGTAATCTTTCTTCGCGTCGGCACTCTGTCATCGGCAGACGTCGTCGTCGGCACGATATCGACGTCTGTGTCTGTTCCATAGAAATATATAGAGTCTACTTATATGATTTCTAGGGGCCGTCCATTACCCTGCACACACGCGACACTACTTGTAAGACGGCTGCTCGCGCGCGAGGTTACGGTGTTATAAAGTGTATCTTTAGAGCACTGACCCGCGTCCTCCGATGACAGGCGGGCGTGTCACATAGCTGTGACATGGTAAAGCCGAGACGTGAACGGTAGCAGACGAGTTTTTTTCGGCTGACACGTGACTGCGTCGATATACGTGCAGTGCGTACCACTCGTGTGTGTGTGTGTGTGTTGTGTGTGTGTGTGTGTGTGTGTGTGTGTGTGTGTGTGTGT
>NW_014594423.1:0-669 GCF_000485595.1 Priapulus caudatus | reverse complement strand
TTTACCGTACTGGACATCCATCTCTATTCTGAACCGTCGTCCGGTGTGGCGCTGGGAAGAAACGCACGCGGACTAAACAACTCTGAATATTTCTCCTGTAGGTAGTAACATCATGAGTAACACGCCGGCATTTCTATATTTCCGTTAGTAAACCGTGGCACACAGAAAGGCACGTCAAATGACAAATTACTATCATTACCAACTGTTTCCGTGTAAAAATTTGCTGGACCCTCTTCGAAAGCTTCAATACGGTAGACATCTTAACTCGTACGTCCTCTGGCAGTTGTGTGCAAAGCAAAGTGCAAGTATTCTAGAGTGCCGTAGGAATTTTTGGAGTTGTGTGTGGGTTTCGCAGCCCTCTATAAACGATATTTTCTTCCGCGAGGTGTCGCTACATGCATGAAATGGCTGCCTTCGGAAAAGCAAGAGTATATTTCTCGCAGGTTATTTGCTTTTCTCAGAGAGATTTGGCGGCTTGAAAGGAAAGGAACAACTCGGAGACTTGATGGTAAAGCATCTTCATTTAAATTTAATAGTTGATGTGGGCGTATGGATGTTACTGATCGGTAGGCCTGTAGGGTTGGGTGCATGGATGATGGCGCGTGGGCCGGCCCAAGGATATTATTGGGACCCATGTTCTCTATCCTTGAACCCGTGGGGCCAGTGGTA
>NW_014594422.1:0-669 GCF_000485595.1 Priapulus caudatus | reverse complement strand
CTGGCCTTCCGTTGGTGTCCAACTAAAGGCACCTGTACTAGCGTTGATAGTCATACCCGCTGTGACTGAAGCGGCATCTAGTGAGAACGTCAGTGTGTCAACTGGCAGATCAGAATCGACAGCCGTGACATCAAATGCAAGGCTTGCAAGCTCATTGATGCTCTGGTTACCAATTGCACCTAAGATAGGCGCTGTGTTGACATCGTTAACTGTGATCGTAAACGCTTCAATATCAACCAGATTACCTATACCGCTATCAGTAACGCTTATCGTTACCGTTGGCGCACTTCCACCTTGACCTTCTGCTGGTGTCCATGAGAACGCACCTGTATTCGCATCGATCGTCATACCTAATGCCAGTGATGCCGCATCTAAACTAAAGCTTAGTGTATCTACTGGGATATCTGAATCGCTTGCCGTTGCAGTAAATGACAATGTCACCAACTCATTGATACTCTGGTTGCCTATTGCATCTAATACAGGAGCGGTATTCACACCACCGACTGTAATGCTAAAGGTTTCACTATCAACCAGACTGCCTGTGCCATTGTCGGTTACGGTAACCGTAACTGAAGGCGTACTTCCACCGTCCGCACCCGACGGAGTCCATGAGAACACACCAGTATTCGCATCTATTGTCATACCTAATGCCAGTGATGCCGCGTCTAA
>NW_014594421.1:0-669 GCF_000485595.1 Priapulus caudatus | reverse complement strand
TATATATGCATAGTCGCTATAAATTCTCTCCACTCACCACGGTCCGACCGTGTAGTGAGTCTGAAAGTGCCGCAAGTGAGTAGACTGAAGCTAGCTGCGATTTCGACGGGCAGCAGCTTTTGTTGTGTATATTTGAGTGAATTCATACGTGCCAGTAACGCGTCGTCCGCGGCAACAGTAGCTCGACGTTTCCTATCGAACGTTCTTGTCTCTATACGAATGGGTGTGTCGGACCGATTTTTTCCCTCTCTCTCCGCCTCGCTTTCGCTTTCTCTCTCGCCTAGCGCTAAGCTCGGTTGACTTTAGAGTGTTTCACCGTAAGTGGCCGGACAATGCGAGCGTGTTTTATGTTTCGCTCCATGGGCCGGCAGCGCGCCGTATACATAGAGCGTGCAGCACCGGAATCGACGATCTTGGGGGAAAGAAGGAAACAACGGGCCGCTCACGCTGGGTTTCATTCTCAACGGACTTTCGCATCAACAAGCGCCGGCCGCGAGACCATAAGGTGCCTGAGAAAAAACACTACGGATCGAAGCGATGAAAAAAGATTAAGATGAAATCACCATACGTATATATATATATATATATATATATATATATATATAGTATATATATAGTGTGTGTGTGTGGTCGTACGTATTATACTACGTAAGTAAAGAATAATAAGTA
>NW_014594420.1:0-669 GCF_000485595.1 Priapulus caudatus | reverse complement strand
GCATATTCATCCAGTATTTCAAAGTTGACTTCTGGCTTGAGGTATTGTTCTGCATCGTTAAGTGATTTTAGTTTGTCGTAGGGTGTCATCATGTCCTTGTAGCGATAGATTTTACGTTGTTTGCCTTTGCTATCCGTCGTTATTTCCGGAAAGAAACAAGGCCGGTGATAGTTGATGTAGGGGTTCAAATATTTCCAGTTGAAGGTGTTTATCTCCGTTGCCCATCTTTGAGGGATATGCTCATAACCAAATATTTTTCTGACCACAGACGCGTTTTTGCTTTCAGCTAAGGCATTATCATTCGAATGCCTTGAGCGCGACTTGGTGAACTCAATAAACAGCTTCTGAAGTAATTGGGCGACGCGACGATTAACATATTCAGAACCATTGTCACTGTGAAAACCAAGTAGGCTAAAAGGAAATGAAGCGAGCATTTGTTCGAGTACGGGCATCAAATACTGCTCACTGATTTTTTCGACTGAGCAGACGATTTCAAACCACGCTAATTATCTTTTTGTTATTTTTAATGGTTCTTCCAATAGTGATTGCATACTATAGAAATCATTACAGAAAAAAGCAAATCATCATTAAATATGCCAGCGTTGGCACTGCCTCAAATGGAACAATGACATACCTCACCTATTCGCGTGAAGCTAGAAACTAAGTTTC
>NW_014594419.1:0-669 GCF_000485595.1 Priapulus caudatus | reverse complement strand
TTAAGACTAATTTTGTTTCTGACAACGGGCCCCATATGTGCAGATGCGCTGCGTAAAAGTGACCGAAGCTAGAAGCTGCCGTGCGTGTTTGTGGCGTGGCAAATGCGATGGAAGTACGGCCTAGACGTAGAGCCGCGGTCGGCTATCCTCAGGTGGGTACCCTCAGCGGTGGATATGCGTCGAAGGACTGCTTCAATACGGAAAAGTTCGTTGAAGGGGATCATAATCGAAGGCGGTTAATTGGCCCGTCGCATTGCCGTACAGTCGGTACAGACGGTAGACCCCCGCACGCCTTATGCGCCAGACTTTGCTAATGAATCACGCGATCTTTTGTGATGTCGCTGGCTTCACGTACGGGCGTACATAATACCAGCAGCTGCTTCATGCGGGGACTTTCTCCGACGCGTATACGTGTGCATGCGCGTGCGCTGGTATCTCCCTCCGTGTGTATGATGTCTCCCTCTCTGTTTACCACTCGCTCACTCTCTTTTTTACTCCTTGCTGTCTCAATCTCTTCTCCCTCGCGTATGCTTTGGGACGCATGTGGCGTTGTTTGCTTTTCTTTTTTGTTTGATATTTGGTTTGGTGTGTGTGCGTGCGTGTGTGTGTGCGTGCGTGTGTGTGTCTGTGTGTGTGTGTGTGTGTGTTTGTGTGTGTGTGTGTGTGTGT
>NW_014594418.1:0-670 GCF_000485595.1 Priapulus caudatus | reverse complement strand
GGTAGGGGTGAATTTTCGTGTCGTCATAATTTTGGTGAAAGACGAAGTGCCGGACAATTTCTACTATTTTTATCCTCCAAGTGAGCCGCCAAAAGCTGATATTGATGACTTGAAGCGACCAGAGAGTACCGCGTCAGTGTGTATTCGTAAAAAGGATATAGTTATTGTGCAAAATGTTGCTGATGAGGAGGCTAAGGGCGATGATAAGAAGTATGTTGGTTCAGTTAGTGGACATGACCAGCGTTCTTTACTATGCTACCCTGTATTACATCACTACACGAATACTGTCCCTTATGTAATCGCTGTGGTGGCCGATAAGAAAGACTATTTCAAAACTGATAAAAAACAATTTTATAAGTGGGTATTTAAGCATTTTGCTGTACGAATAGCGCTAGAGCATAGCCTTTTGTTACTAAAAAACGAGATTAAAAACCATGACTGATGAAGTAGATCGTAAACCTAGTCCAGTTAAAATTAAAGCTAAAACTAAAAACGATACTCACAATAAGGCTATGGTGAGCATGGATGATTGCACGTTAAAGTTTAGTGAAAAAGTGACTCGTAGAAGTATAAAAAAGCTGTTAAGAAGAATATGACGCTTCTTAAGAATGTAAGCTTTGGGTAGCCTGTAGTTCGTTTCTAAGTAAGCAATCATAATATTGCCCAAGCT
>NW_014594417.1:0-670 GCF_000485595.1 Priapulus caudatus | reverse complement strand
ATGTATGGTAGAGAGAGGGGAGGTACGTATACCTCTCTACCATACATACCTGGGAGGTACGTATACACATACGTACCTCCCCCTCTCTCTACCATACATACACCCTCCCTCTCTCTCTACCATACAGACACATACGTACCTCCCCCTCTCTCTACCATACATACACATACGTACCTCCCCCTCTCTCTACCATACACTACGTATGTGTATGTATGGTAGAGAGAGGGGGAGGTACGTATGTGTATGTGTGGTAGAGAGAGAGGAAGGTACGTATGTGTATGTATGGTAGAGAGAGGGGGAGGTACGTATGTGTATGTATGGTAGAGAGAGAGGGGAGGTATGTATGTGTATGTATGGTAGAGAGATAGGGTAGGTACGTATGTGTCTGTATGGTAGAGAGAGGGGGAAGTACGTATGTGCATGTATGGTAGAGAGAGAAGGAGGTACGTATGTGTATGTATGGTAGAGAGAGAGGGGAGGTACGTATATGTATGTATGGTAGAGAGAGGGGGAGGTACGTATGTTTATGTATGGTAGAGAGAAAGGGAGGTACGTATGTGTATGTATGGTAGAGAGAGGGGGAGGTACGTATGTTTATGTATGGTAGAGAGAGAGGGAGGTACGTATGTGTCTGTATGGTAGAGAGAGAGGGTGGTACGTATATCATTAT
>NW_014594416.1:0-670 GCF_000485595.1 Priapulus caudatus | reverse complement strand
ACACACACACACACACACACACACACACACACACACACACACACACACACACACACACACACACACACACACACACACACACACACACACACACACACACACACACACACACACACACACACACACACACACACACACACACACACACACACACAAGCACGCATACGCATACACATGCACGTACACACACGCGAACTCATTGTATATAATAATTGTATAATTTTATTGTATTATAATTTTTGCGATGGAGTAAACGCGGCTACACAGGTAGTGCTTGCATCCATGCAGCTGTACAGAGGTAAAGTCTAACACTACTGAGCGCTGTGTCGAGTGA
The DNA here is from genome assembly GCF_000485595.1 of Priapulus caudatus. Lineage (NCBI taxonomy): Eukaryota > Metazoa > Priapulida > Priapulimorpha > Priapulimorphida > Priapulidae > Priapulus > Priapulus caudatus. The sequence goes on along the minus strand of NW_014594416.1, from coordinate 336 downwards.
TGCGTCCCTGTAAATACATGCACTCACTGCATTCGCCATCACCATAGTTCAACTTCCAAAACTACCGTGACCGTTATACGTAGCGACCGAGGCTTCCTTCCCTGAGACAGCGAGACGTCTATGCGATGCGGAGTGGTGCATGTACGTATGTTAGTAAGTATTCACGCAGTAAGAGCTATCATCAGAGTAACTTCATACCCCACTATATCGTAGGCTATGCGCCGTGGCCGTTGTTAGGTTATGCCACACAGTTCGATCTATGCATGATCAATGGGAGTCCATAGCGATGATTTCACTGGTGTTCTGATATATATATATATACATATATATATATAT
>NW_014594415.1:0-670 GCF_000485595.1 Priapulus caudatus | reverse complement strand
GTATGTGTGTGTGTGTGTGTGCGTGTGCGCGTGTGCGCGTGCGTGCGTGTTCGTATGCGCGTACGTGCGTGCGTGCGTGCGTGCGTGCGTGCGTGCGTGCGTGTGTGCGTGCGTGCGTGCGTGCGTGCGTGATAGAGACAGAGATAAACAGCACGTATAGATATAGGTAGCAGTAGGTAGGTAGCAGGTAGTACTAGGTAGCAGGTGCTTCTTCGCCTCAGACCGTCAGCAAAGCAAACAGCCGTCGTCTGCCAATACATGCAGACGATATACGCCCACAAGCAAGAACTATTCACTGTACAGCCGGCGCCCACCTACCCACCCACCTATATATCTACCTACTCACCGTGTGCGCACGCACGCGCGCACCCACGCACACAGACACGCACACAATTATTCCCTGTATAGCCTGTATACGCACGCACGCACGCACGCACGCACGCACGCACGCACGCGCGCGCGCACCCACGCACACAGACACGTACACAATTATTCCCTGTATAGCCTGTATACGCACGCACACACGCATGCACACACGCACGCACGCACGCACGCACGCCTACCGTATGTCGACTGTTGACTTTGCGATGCGCGCTAACACAGTGACGTCTACGATAAGCAGACTAGCGGAGCACGCACGAGATACACGCGCGCACGAAGATAGGAGGAA
>NW_014594414.1:0-670 GCF_000485595.1 Priapulus caudatus | reverse complement strand
AGAGAGAGAGAGAGAGAGAGAGAGAGAGAGCGCGCGAGAGAGAGGTGGGAGACGCGCGACATAATAGGACCTCGCTTAAGGCTTACTCGCGACCAACCATCCAGAAGGAATTGCTTGTCAAGGATGAACTGAGACGCCACTGTTCACCAAGCCTTGCCACTCCGTCCGCTCTACACCAACACTCACACATCTCTATCCGCTACCCTACCTGCGTGCGCAGGTGGGCAGGACAGGTGCGGTATATATATAGCGGGACATTAGATGCTCTGTGTTTGCGTACTACGGTATATAGAGGCGATGTACAATAGATACATTAACATTCATCGTGACATTAGCCACGTGCTTTCACGTTGTCTGAGTGTAGGCACGCTGGGGGGAAGAGCGTAGTAGTTGGGCACTGGCTAGTCCGAGTTTCCTCTGACCAATGCCCACGCCGACGATTATGGTGGATTTGGTGTGGGTTAGAGGCCTAACCCACACCAAATCCACTGAAATCGTCTGTGTGGGCATTGGTCAGAGGAAACTCGGACTAGGTACTGGCATAAACACTACACGCACGCACGGCTAGTAAAAGTAGTGAAAGTAGTTTGCGATCAAGTGAATTTTTCGACGCGTTTTGTATCAACCATTCTATCTCTCTCTCTCTCTCTGATTTTCACACACTCTCTCT
>NW_014594413.1:0-670 GCF_000485595.1 Priapulus caudatus | reverse complement strand
CTAGCACCAATCGTCCTGGCGTAATGGGTAGCTTAGGTGGATTTGGCGGCATGTTTGAACTACCAACAGATCGCTATAAACAGCCTGTTCTAGTATCGGGAACCGATGGTGTCGGCACTAAACTCAAGCTTGCAATCGAAGTAAATAAACATGACACCATCGGTATCGATCTGGTCGCAATGTGCGTCAACGACATTCTAGTGCTGGGTGCAGAACCATTATACTTTTTGGATTATTACGCCACAGGCGAGCTCAATACCGACATTGCTGCCGATGTCGTTGAAGGTATTGCAGAAGGATGTCGCCAGTCAAATGCTGCACTGATTGGTGGTGAAACCGCAGAAATGCCAGGCATGTATGGTAAAGGCGATTACGACCTTGCTGGTTTCTGTGTAGGCGTGGTAGAAAAACAAGACATTATCGATGGCAGCAAAGTTAAAGCTGGCGATGCCATGATTGCCATTGCCTCTAGTGGGCCACACTCCAATGGTTACTCATTAGTAAGAAAAATCATTGAAGTTAGTAATGCCGATATTAATGCAAAATTTGGTGACAGCGATAAAACATTAGGTGACACCCTACTCGCACCAACCAAAATATACGTCAAAGCCATTCATCATCTTTTATCGACGTTTGATATTCATGCCATGGCGCACATTACGGGCGGTGG
>NW_014594412.1:0-670 GCF_000485595.1 Priapulus caudatus | reverse complement strand
ATATATCTCTCTATATATACATATATATCAAGAGTACATAATATATATGTATGTATAATATATATATGTATATATATAAAGAGAGATATATAATAAAATAGATATAATATATATATATATATATATCCGCCATACGCGCGGGTTGATTACATAAAATGTATATATATGAAACATTTTCGCTATAAAATGGCGATGGCATGTTTGCTCTGTCGAGACTTCGTTTTCGTATGGCCGTGTATCACGGTGTATGTATGCGACGTACGAATGCACACTTAGGTCAATAATGTTCGTGCATGCTGCATGGGCTTGTTCTTTAGATGTTATTGTCAATATATATAAGTAAAAGCCCACGAAAATGGGTGTATGTGCGGGCAACACAGTACCTAGAATCCTAGATGGAGGGAGGCAGGGAATGGGAGAGGTGGGGGGGGGGGGGGTTAATGTTGGGACTTGTAAGGTCAACATCTTAGATAAATTCGGTTTTTTTTCAGTTTAAAGGGTTGATGTATATTTTAGTGAAGTTTATCGTTTCATACAGGGGTGGACATTAAAATGTCAACGTTCAAAATTACCGCATAGAACTCGTACATTTGTACATTCATGCTCACGTGCACGCACACACAAACACACACACACACACACACACACACACACACACACACACACACAC
>NW_014594411.1:0-670 GCF_000485595.1 Priapulus caudatus | reverse complement strand
GTCACGTTTACATTGATGATGAGGCGGATAAGGCTAAGGCCTTGGATGTCGCGTTTAACTCTAAAACGCAACGCTATGGCACCTGTAACACGATGGAAACCTTGTTGGTCGCAGAGTCTGCAGCGCAGGCTGTTTTACCTGAGTTGAGCGCAATGTATGTGGAAAAAGGTGTTGAAATTCGAGGCTGTGATAAAACGCAATCGTTATTAAAAGCAAATGATATCAACGTTAGTGCTGCGGTAGAGGATGATTGGTCGACAGAATATTTAGCGCCAATCTTGTCGGTTAAGATCGTGCAAAATGTGGCGGCAGCAATAGATCATATCAACCGTTATAGCTCGCAGCATACGGAATCAATTGTTACTGAGAACTATACAAGAGCGCGGCAGTTTTTACGTGAGGTCGATTCAAGCTCAGTGATGGTTAACGCTTCGACGCGTTTTGCTGACGGCTTCGAATACGGTTTAGGCGCTGAAATCGGTATTAGTACGGATAAGTTGCATGCACGTGGCCCTGTTGGTTTGGAGGGTTTAACCAGCCAAAAGTATGTTGTTTTAGGTGACGGACAGGTTAGGGGATAGGCGGGTAGCCATATTTGAAAGCTTTGTTATTTTCATGCACCGCTAATTTAATATGATTGGTATTTTTGGTGGCACATTTGATCCGGTAC
>NW_014594410.1:0-670 GCF_000485595.1 Priapulus caudatus | reverse complement strand
TAAGATGATCAACCGGTTGCCAACATCCCGAATGGCTGTTGATCCAACTTTGTGAATAACCGTGCCGTTTTTAGTGATGGACTCGACAAAACCATCCTTTATGGGGCTGTTGTTGGTTTGATCACCGGAAACATTGTTTCCCTGGTGTCGATTGGTTCTTCTTAATCGTAAGACTTCCAGCGCTTCATCATTCCCATGTCCGGCTTCTTTAACCAGCCAATCTAGCCAGGCCATCCTCGAATGTTTTGTTTTGGTCGCCTGGTAATGTTCACAATAATCATCTTTGATGACGACTATTGTGATTTTAAACTGCTGATGGGCTGCACTGACCATCATTTTTTTAGCTAATCGTCCGGCATTAATACTTTTAATGATGGAACGTTTGAGCTTCTGATTTTTTTGGCTCGTTCTATCAATAGATCTCTTTTGCTGCTCAATACTCTCCATTGGTTCGTGCGCTGTCTAGCCGAATCAATCTACTCAGCCTGGTAACGTTCATAGAGCTTTGTTGTGTCGTGCCTAGTTTGTACGGGGCTAGGTTGGTATTGTTTGGCATTAGGTTGCGATGCTTTTATTTTACTATCAATATATTCGTATTTTCCAAAATTTTTGACTAAGCTTGGCTTTGATAAAGAGCGATCAACTGAGCTGGCTTTAACAGCGACGCCAC
>NW_014594409.1:0-670 GCF_000485595.1 Priapulus caudatus | reverse complement strand
TGGGTCCTATCTTTATCCTCCAATCACAGGTCGGAGCAATTTCTGGTTTAGACGCATGTAAAGGGGTCACGGCCTCCGCTGCCAACTTCCGTAATCTAATGATAGTTTACTAACTCCAGTAATTACTAACTTAAAATATTAATATAGATTGAAATGCAAATATAAATTGGATATTTACTAGTGCGGAACGCTACCGACATATTCTGCCATAAAAAAAGTGTAAAGCAAAGGAATATTCGCCTTTTTTAGGCACTAGAGTGCGCCACTGAGCCCCCTTGAGTAAACATGCCGATATCGTTACCCTCTGTAGACTGTAGTGTACTATTAATAACACCTCCTGATAACACACATACACACACACAGATATATATATATATATAGCAGTTATTTATTACACCAAATATTGTTCGAAAATGCAGAAAGAGCTGTCTATAGTGTGTCTGCGGGCCGGCTAGAGTTATTCTAGTGTGTGTGTGTGTGTGTGTGTGTGCGTGTGCGTGTGCGCGTGCGTGTGCGTGCGCGTGTATGTGTGTTTGTGTGTGTGTGTGTGTGTTAGTGTCTTGTACGTGTGCCTGTGAATGTGTGTGCGTGTACGACGCACGTGTTCGCGAGATGTCAATCGCATATAAAGATTTCAATTAATACGCAGATTATGTTGTTGACAGCCCAA
>NW_014594408.1:0-670 GCF_000485595.1 Priapulus caudatus | reverse complement strand
GAAAGTTATTTTCATGACAGGGTATTCAGGGAATGAACCGATGCTATCATTAAACCTGGACGCCAGAACCAAGGTGTGAATACAATCGCAGACCAGGCACGTTCCGTGGGTTATGGTGTCATCACTGCTATGGACGGCCCTACGGCGCTCGAAGCCTATGACGCGCATGATGAAATTGATTATCTCCTCACAGACGTTGTTCTTCCCAACGGCATGAGCGGCAGCGAGATTGCGGACGCATTGTTAACACGTGATCCTGACCTGAAAGTTATTTTCATGACAGGATATTCAGGGAATAAACCGATGCTATCATTAAACTTGGACGTCGCAACCAAGGTGCTGCAAAAGCCATTTACCCGAGCCGAACTGGCCGCCGAACTGGCTATCGTTTCAGCGGTGTAATCGACTTCCTAAGACGATGCAATCCCGCCTTTTTCAGTCAGAGTTTCTTCAATCTCCTGCATAATTGCGGGATCATCAATAGTAGAAGGCACAGCGTATTGCTCGCCATTAACCATTTGCCGCATACTTTTACGTAGTATTTTTCCTGAACGCGTCTTGGGTAGGCGTTGCACAACGTAGGTTTCTTTGTAGCAAGTGATGGGACCAATTTGGCTGCGAATTAATTGGATTAACTCTTTGCTCAATTCCGCTTCATCAATGGTTTCAC
>NW_014594407.1:0-670 GCF_000485595.1 Priapulus caudatus | reverse complement strand
GTGTCAACGATATCCTTTGCACGGGCGCGCAGCCATTGTTCTTCATGGACTATCTGGCAACAGGTGAGTTAGATGTTGATACCGCTAGCCACGTGCTGGATGGCATTGTTGAAGGTTGCTTGCAGTCTGAATGTGCGCTGATCGGTGGTGAAACCGCAGAGATGCCAGGCATGTACGGTAATGGCGAATACGATCTGGCTGGTTTTGCAGTGGGCGAAGTGAAGCCTGCCGACGTGCTGGACGGAAGTCGCGTTGGCGAAGGTGATGTGCTGATTGGCCTGCCAAGCTCGGGTTTCCACTCCAACGGTTATTCCTTGGTTCGCAAGCTGATCAATGATGATGAAACTGAGTTGATGACCGCGGCGCTGACGCCAACTAAAATTTACTGGACGGCCATTAAAGGCCTGCTGGAAAAACAGCTGCTTAATGGCGTGTCTCACGTGACTGGCGGTGGTTTGCTGAACATTCCTCGTATCAACGAAGGTTTTGCCTATCAGATTGATTCGCTTGATTTTAAAGAGCAGGCACCGGCCTTTATGCTGGAAATTACTGCGCGTGCAAACACCACTGATAAAGAACTGTTCCGCACCTTTAACATGGGTGTTGGTTTGGTGTGTATCGTTTCAACCGATCAGGTTGATGAAGTGATACAAGCCTTGAAAGACAACGG
>NW_014594406.1:0-670 GCF_000485595.1 Priapulus caudatus | reverse complement strand
GCTTCGATTGCGCTAATTTTTTGTTTATTTTGGCTTTGTTTAGCTGCTGAGGCTTTTCTTAAACAAGGTCTCTTAGCTGATGAAGCAAAACAGGTGCTAGCGCCTGGCTTATATGTGCAAAAGGTATTGCATCAAGCGCATGATTTGCATTTAGCGCAGCATCAGACTTGGTTGGCTTTATTGCATTTCAAGCAAGAAACGTTGCTCCAGCGTTTTATGAGTCAGGCGGATGATAAATATTTCTTTTTGCATAAAGAGGGTAGGGTGGATGCGGTAGCTGAATTAACCGCTGATGTTGAAGCCTTTCTTTCATCTTCGCTTATTCCGCAAAAGATGGGGAACCCGGTGCATGCGCAATGCTTATTTCCCGCGCGGTGGTGGTGGTTAAAGCAGCAGCTTAATATTAGCGCCAATTATGATGTTAAGTGTCCCAAACTTAATGCGTTTATGGCGCATGTTGCACATGAAAAGTTATTTCTAGTTTTTCCTTCTATGTATCTAAATAATCCTGGCTCAACGTTCGGGCATACCTTCTTACGTTTTGATAATCATGATGATTCTATTTTATTGTCGCAAACACTCAACTATGCAGCGCGTGCAGATGAACATGACGACATAGTCAGTTATGTTAGCAAAGGTTTATTTGGTGGTTATACGGGCTACTTTCGGG
>NW_014594405.1:0-670 GCF_000485595.1 Priapulus caudatus | reverse complement strand
CTCACCTTGCAAGACGTGAACCGTTACCGCATTTTGATTATCTTCTGCGGTTGAGAACACTTGTTGTGCCTTAGTAGGTATCGTGGTGTTCTTCTCGATAAGCTTAGTCATTACACCACCCATTGTCTCAATACCAAGAGATAATGGAGTGACGTCAAGCAAGAGAACATCTGTTACCGTTCCACCTAAAACACCACCTTGAATCGCTGCTCCTACCGCTACGGCCTCATCAGGATTTACATCTTTACGTGGCTCTTTACCAAAGAAAGCCGTTACTTGAGCTTGAACCATTGGCATACGTGACTGACCACCAACAAGAATGATGTCATCGATTTCACTGGATGAAAGGCCAGCATCTTGTAAAGCAACTTTACAAGGCTCAATAGTACGTTTAACCAAATCTTCGACTAAAGATTCCAACTTCGCACGTGTCACTTTCACATTCAAATGTTTAGGGCCAGAAGCATCCGCCGTGATATACGGTAGATTCACATCAGTTTGCTGTGTAGAAGATAATTCAATCTTGGCTTTTTCGGCCGCTTCTTTTAGACGCTGTAATGCAAGAGGATCGTTATGTAGATCAACACTATTATCTTTCTTAAATTCATCCGCAAGATAATCAATCAAACGCATATCAAAATCTTCGCCGCCAAGGAAAGTATCACCATTG
>NW_014594404.1:0-670 GCF_000485595.1 Priapulus caudatus | reverse complement strand
GAGGCCATGCATGGCTGGTTGTAGCGCTACTGGTGTAGCACTCGCTCGTAGCGACGCGCTGCGAGCTACACCAGCTAGAGCTATTACCGTATCATGAATACGCCATGCATGGTGGTGTAGTCGCTATACTGTGTTAGCACCTACCTCTGTACGCACAACCGCGTATGACGAACGCGATGGAGCTACACCAGTAGAGCTATACGTAATGAATAGGCCATGCATGGTGGTTTGTAGCGCTACTGGTGTAGCACTACCTCTGTAGCGAACGCGATGGAGCTACACCAGTTGAGCTAGCTCTGGGCATGCAGACGCGCTGTATGAAGAGTTGAGAAAGTCGACGATGATGATGGTAGGCGTGGGCGTGTGTGTGTGTGGGTGGATGCTGGAACGCTTTCACTGATAAATCGATACTCGGTGTTGCGTGTGTGGGTGAGACAGGGGGGCGGGGACGCGCGCACCTCGATCAACGGAGATCGAATATGGGTATCGCACCTGGAACTGATTGATTCGTGTGCACGTGTGCGTAGTGGTGTACGTGGGCAGGTGCGTACGTGACGCCTCTCGGCTGTTAATACAAGAGGTAGGGGGCTCGGGGGAGGACTGACGGTTATTTTCGGGGCGAGGAATCGGACCGATTTTAATTATCTGACAATCGGGAAATATATCCGGA
>NW_014594403.1:0-670 GCF_000485595.1 Priapulus caudatus | reverse complement strand
AGATAGTGTCCGTACTCTGCTGTAAATTCGCGGCTTAAAATTTGTGTCGGCCATCGCGGCTGTTCTCTTTAGGTTTGGCGATAACAACAACGTCAACCAGCGGAGATACTACGATGACCGATTACGAGATTAAACTTCCCGGCGAGCTTTTGTCGAGCCTGATGAGTGAGAACACGGGCTTTGCTCAGTTGATAGGCTCAGTATTGAACCAGGTGCTTGAGGCGCAGGCGACGGAACAAATTGGTGCGGATCGCTATGAACGCAACGCAGAACGCGGAGGCTACAGGAACGGCGTGAGACCTCGTGTGCTTTATACGCGTGTCGGGCCCGTAACATTACAGGTCCCGCAGTTCCGTGATGGCGCGTTTTCGACCGAGATATTCGGACGCTATCAGCGATCGGAACAGGCTTTTGTTCTGGCCATTATGGAGATGGTGCTGAACGGCGTTTCTACCCGAAAGGTTACCAAAATCACTGAAGAACTTTGCGGTTCACGGTTTTCAAAATCGACGGTCAGCCAGCTTTGCACTGGATTGGATGCCAGGGTTCGGGCCTTCAATGAGAGGCCTCTCGGTTCGTTTCCATTCCTCATCATCGACGCCATGTATTGTAAGTCCCGCACGCAATACGATGGCGTTGTTTCCAAAGCAGCCCTGATGATTTCTGCGGT
>NW_014594402.1:0-670 GCF_000485595.1 Priapulus caudatus | reverse complement strand
ATGGATGGATGGATGGACGGACGGACGCACGGACGGACGGACGGACGCACGGACGGACGGACGCACGGACGGACGGACGGACGGACGAACGGGCGGACGGACGGACGGAACGACGGATGGACGGACGGACGGATGGATGGCGGGCAGACGGACGGACGGACGGATGGATGGACGGACGGATGGATGGCGGGCAGACGGACGGACGGATGGAGAGATGGGGCAGGATGGGATGGATGGATAGATGGATTTATGGATGGATGGATGGATGGAGGCAGGATGTGATAGAGAGATGGAGGCAGGGTGGGATGGATGGAGAGATGGGTGTGCCGCGGTAGTGGATACAGCCTGTATTTATAGCTAGTGTAGAGTTCTGGGTAGCTCTCTTGTGTTTATAGCTAATATCAAGAGCTAATAATACCTATTATTAGCTCTTGCTAATATAGACGTGTATTCAGTAGTTTTATGCTGGTTAAATGTTGTTAGTGTTCTCCCGTAACTCTTTTATGATTGCCTCTCGCCCCCTGTAACGGGATCTACAGCTGCCAGGAGACTGGTGTGCGTGCGTGCGTGCGTGCGTGCGTGCGTGCGTGCGTGCGTGCGTGTGTGTGTGCTCGTGCGTGCGTGCGTGCGTGGATGTGCGTGCGTGCGTGCGTGCGTGCGTGCGTGCGTG
>NW_014594401.1:0-670 GCF_000485595.1 Priapulus caudatus | reverse complement strand
CACACACATACACACGCACGCACGCACACAGATACACACGCACACACATACACACACACACCCACACACACACACTCACACACGCACGAACACACACCTACACACGCACGCACGCACACAGACACACACGCACACATATACACACACACACACACACACACGCGAGCGCGCGCGCACACACACACACACACACACCACGCACGCACGCACGCACGCACGCACGCACGCACACACACACACACACACACACACACATATATCATACAGCGCCAGTTATCCCAGCATAGCCCCTACCGGGAGAAACACGCCAACGATGCTCAAAGGAAGCGAGTCGGAAATCTACGGGTGCATTTTACCAAAATAATATGGATTCACCAAATGAGGATGCTCTGCGCTGGCCGTAATAAGCTCTCTAGAGTAGCGAGCTAGCTGATAGCTTTGCTGCAAGTGACGACAATCGTCTTAGCGACATGGAATAGTTGGACAAATGACATTGAGAGGGATTTAGTGCGAAGGGGGAGAAGGTAGGGAGGAAGGTATGTATAGCGCAGGGCAGGCGTGCAGAAATGTCGGAATGACGGAGAGATATATTTAAATGTGATGGGAAGATGAAACGAAAGAAGGAGCTAAAGAGAGATGGAGGCTGAAAAGAAGAAAAGGGGGAAAGGAA
>NW_014594400.1:0-670 GCF_000485595.1 Priapulus caudatus | reverse complement strand
TACGAATCAAAATCGTACCATTGAAGAACTTTAGCCCCTTAAAAAACCTATCACCACTTCAATATTTTAGCCGGAATAATAAGAGATAAGCTCATGTCAATGACGCCTAGAGAAATAGTCCAAGAATTAGATAAACACGTTATCGGACAAGCAAATGCCAAACGTGCTGTTGCGATTGCTTTGCGTAACCGCTGGCGTCGTCAACAATTAGCCCCCGAATTGAGCATGGAAGTGACGCCAAAAAATATTCTGATGATTGGCCCAACGGGTGTGGGTAAAACAGAGATCGCACGTCGTTTGGCAAAATTAGCCAATGCTCCTTTCATAAAAGTAGAAGCTACTAAATTTACTGAGGTGGGTTATGTCGGCAAAGAGGTCGACTCGATTGTTCGTGACCTCGCTGAAGTAGCAGTAAAGCTAACCCGCGAACAAGAAGTAGACAAAGTAAAACACCGCGCCCAAGATGCGGCTGAAGACCGTGTATTAAATATTTTGTTACCTCGTCCTCAATCTGAGACTAAAACTAAAGATTGGCTCAGTACAGATGATGACGCGTCGACTGACGATAGCGCTACCCGTCAAAAATTCCGTAAAAAATTACGTGAAGGTCAACTCGACGACACGGAAATTGAGATCGAAGTCTCTGCCACACCAGTGGGGGTAGAAATCA
>NW_014594399.1:0-670 GCF_000485595.1 Priapulus caudatus | reverse complement strand
GCGCGTGCGTGTGTTTTTGCGTGTACGCGCGTGCGTGTGTTTTTGCGTGTACGCGAGTGCACTTGTGCGATGGCTGATCTTAATTGATTCACTTGTGTTTTTTACAGATCATCAGAAGTTGGAGAGGGAAGCGCGTATCTGCCGGCAGCTAAAGCATCCCAACATTGGTGAGTCGTGAAGCCATGCTAACCCTAGCCTCAGCTTCACTCCATCTCTGCCCATACATTACACTCATATTTATCTACACACACACGCACGCACGCACGCACGCACGCACGCACGCACACGCGCACGCACACGCACACACATACACACACATATGCACGCACACACACCGTACTCTATCCCCAACTTTAATTACCATGACTGACGGTGACTCCGTGACGAAGACACTCACCCACTTATATATGCACGTGTTATATTATGCGTTGCCCCTTCGTTCGCCTGCGCCTGTAATGTGTGGCTCTTGTGATTCGTTGCCTGTGATGTGTGGCCTTTGTGATACGTTGCCTGTGATGTGTGGCCCTTGTGATACGTTGCCTGTGATGTGTGGCCCTTCTGATACGTTGCCTGTGATGTGTGGCCCTTCTGATAAAGTTGCCCGTGGTGAGTTGCCTTTTCGTTGGGCAGCTTCTATGTTAGGCTGCTCGTTTGATGGCCTGCCCCTGAC
>NW_014594398.1:0-670 GCF_000485595.1 Priapulus caudatus | reverse complement strand
ACACACACACACGCTTATAGAACTATTTTTCTATACTCCAACACCGCCATGAAATCACTCGCACGAAAATCACACGACCGGAAGCAGGCATTGTCGTCGTCATCGTCGTCGTCATCGTCATCGTCGTCGTCGTCGTCATCGTTGTCGTCATCGTCGCCGTCGTCGTCGTCGTCGTTGTCGCCGTCGTCGTCGTCGTTGTCGTCGTCGTCAGGGTTGGTTTGTTTTGGTCAACTCTCAGCGCGAGGGTTGCAGCAATGATGTTACACTACCCTTAAAAGGGTTGGTGTCACCCTAAAAGTGTCACCCTAAAAGGGTGTGTTAGTCAATGACTGCGAGACCATGTCGCCAGTGCTGCTGCAGTCAAACGTCACACAGCTATCGCAGCAGTGTCTTTCATTGTTCGCTGCGTCTACGTGCTCGCAGTAATAACTGATGATAGGCAGAAATAAGTCGTATGCTATGAAGCTTCGCTGTGTTATACATATGCTCGTTATTAGATGAGAAACGATTGGCAATGGCGGCAATTATTCATTTTGCTGCTGCATTTACACGGTGTCGGCTCTTCTACGTGTTATTATAAGCCGATTTAAGCCTTTTAAGTTCCCACCACAAGCCGATGTATTACCAATCATCTTCGACCACGCTCCCTCTATCACCTCTCTCTCTCTCT
>NW_014594397.1:0-671 GCF_000485595.1 Priapulus caudatus | reverse complement strand
CGACTGCGTGAAGTGAAAGGACCGTTGACCTATTTGAAGTTGTAGTACCGCTTTCTCTCCACCCAATGGTGACCCGCCCCCAATGGGAAGTGGCGGATATCGTTCGTGACCATGCGCCTGCATGGCGACGAGAGCGACTTCTCAACTTGCGTCAGCTCAAGGCACTTTCTGCGATTGAGCGCTGTCGATCGTCCGAGATGGGCGGTCACGTAATACGCTGCGAACACTGTCATGATGATCAGATTGCCTACAACTCCTGTCGCAATCGACATTGTCCAAAGTGCCAAGGCAGTGCTGCCAAGCGATGGCTAGAGAATCGACAATCAGAGCTATTAGAGGTTCCCTATTATCATGTAGTTTTTACAATGCCCGCCATCGTGGCACGAATCGCGTATCAGAACCCTAGGCTGATTTATAACGTATTGTTTGCGGCAACAGCACAGACGTTACTTAGAATAGCCGCCGACCCAAAGCACCTGGGTGTTAAAATTGGATTTACCGCCGTGCTCCATACCTGGGGTTCGGCATTGACCCACCATCCCCATTTGCACTGCGTCATACCCGGTGGCGGCTTGACGCCGCAGGGTCAATGGAAGCCCTGCAAACCAGGATTCTTCCTTCCTGTAAGAGTCTTGTCTCGTTTATTCCGTAGAGTCTTTCTGGAAAAACTC
>NW_014594396.1:0-671 GCF_000485595.1 Priapulus caudatus | reverse complement strand
GTGTCGTCGTGCTGCTGGTGGTGGTGGTGGTGGTCGTGGTCGTCGTGTTGGTCGTGGTCGTCGTCGTCGTGGTGGTCGTCGTCGTCGTCGTCGTCGTTGCTGGTCGTCCTCGTGGTGGTGGTCGTCGCTGGTCGTCGACCCGAAAGTTGTTGCAACATAACGACCTGAAAGTTGTCGCAACGTTACGACGTGAAAGCTGTTGCAACGCTACGACCCAAAAGTTGTTGCAACGTTACGATGCGAAAGTTGTTGCAACGTTACGACCCAAAAGTTGTCGCAACGTTATGATGCGAAAGTTGTGTCAACGTTACGACCCGAAAGTTGTCGCAGCGTTACGATGCGAAAGTTGTTCCAACGTTACGACCTGAAAGTTGTTGCACCATTACGACGTGAAAGCTGTTGCGACGTTACGATGCAAAAGTTGTTGCAACGCTACGACCCAAAAGTTGTTGCAACGTTACGATGCGAAAGTTGTTGCAACGATACGGCGCGAAAGTTGTTGCAACGTTACGACCCAAAAGTTGTCGCAACGTTATGACGCGAAAGTTGTTGCAACGTTACGACGCGAAAGTTGTTGCAACGTTACAACGCGAAAAGTTGTCGCAACTTTACAACGCAAAATTTGTTGCAACGTTACAACGCGAAAGTTGTTGCAACGTTACAACGCGAAA
>NW_014594394.1:0-671 GCF_000485595.1 Priapulus caudatus | reverse complement strand
AATGCGTTTGCCCCATGTGGCATCATCCACTTTTTCCTGGTGATATTGTAACAGTGCTTCAGGATATTTATTGGCAACGAAAGCACGATGATTATATGGCCCTGCGCGATCGGGATTGGTCGCAGCATAGACGCCAATCGTTTTTGTGCCAAGTGCGCTGGCAATGTGCACCGGCCCAGTGTCTGGTGCTAAAACTATTTCTGCCAAATGCAAAGTAGCAACAAGTTCATCTATCGAAGTAGATGCTATCAAGTTAATCGGTGTTGCTGTTTTACATAACGAGATGATTTTTTCAGCTGTGTCTTTCTCAAGTTGGCTGGGCCCACCCGTTAGTACGACTAGCATATTGTGCGTATCACAGACGTAATCGGCAATAGCAGCATAAGACTGGCTCGACCAATTTCGCCAGTTTTTAGCTTTTGCTACCGCGCAAGGATTAATAACAAATAACTTCTTATCCGTATTAAGTCGAGTTTGAATAGTTTTGGTCGCAGTTTCTGAAACGGGAAGATTCCAGTCTAACGTTGGTGCAAGGCCAAAGTGTTTGGGAAATTCGAGAAAACTATCTAATACGTGTTGCCGAGAGGATTGAGGAGCAATCTGTTGATTGCAAAACAACGACTGCAAATCTTTGGCGCGCGCTTTATCGAAACCCAGCTTCACCTGCGCAG
>NW_014594393.1:0-671 GCF_000485595.1 Priapulus caudatus | reverse complement strand
TACATAATATATATATATATATATATATATATATATATATATATATTATGATAACACACTTCACTACACCGACGATCACCGATCTCTAACCTGGCTATGTATCGCCGTGGCCAACGCGTCGTTGTCCAGTCTACCGGACCTACAACGTAGCCAACGCCCAGCCTGTACCTCTCATATCCCAGCACATTTACAATATGTATCTACGGTATATTTACCCTCTACTTTACCCACCGGCGCGGTAGCGTTTCTCGCTATGGAAGCATATTAACCAACAGTCCCGTATATTCCTATCGATACTCTCTCGGCGATCATGACAATACTAATCAACACCTTCATACGTTATCATCTATTTCACTCACCTGTATAGGTAGGTGTTCTTCACTCGGTCGGTCACTGCGCGCAACTACAGCGCGCAACACAGGTGAATAAAGGGGTGAGATTGCCGTAAAACCGGATGCGCGTATAGTGGCTGTGCACCAGTGCGTTCGCGCATAGTGCGCGCGCGCCGTAGGGACAGCGGAGTGACCTTGTCTAGATGGTCGGTCAACAGCTATTAACAAGCTAGGCTGCCATTGTCGAGATCAAGCGAACTCGAACTGTGGGAGAAAATCCGTGCCATTCTTCGGGATAAGTAATAGCTCTGTGCATGCTTGCAACGCGCTGACTGGAGT
>NW_014594392.1:0-671 GCF_000485595.1 Priapulus caudatus | reverse complement strand
GGTGGAGAGAAAAGGAATGAGTGGGTGGAGGAGAAAGAGTGAAGTGACTGGAGGGTGGAGAGAAAAGAATGAGTTGGGTGGAGGAGAAAGGCTGAGATGGAACAAAAATGGGGTTGGATGAGAACCTTGTCATTTTCATTGAGAACCTCGACCTAATCATCTTATTCTTATTCCCTTCATTACCCGGCTGTACCCCGCAGGTTGACATGTGTCCACTTTCTCATCGCATGCTTTCCCGTCCTGTTGATCAGCACTTCCTTCCCTGCTCTGCAACAGTACAGTTCTTGGCTTCTTGCAGTGCAATTCTTTGACATCAGGAAACCAGAGATAACAGTCAATGTTGTGATTTACAGATTTTACTGATGGTACTTCCGGAGTTGTTATTTGCTTCAATTTATGGCCGATACAGCTATAGCAACGCGTTGTATGCGGTAACATCCCAGTTATATACAGCCGAGAATTCATGTGCTCTTTGATGGGATGCAGGCGCAAACTCTACTGCAATCACAGGCACTTGGAGCGTTTCAATAAAATGTCTTTTCTCCCGTCTTCCTTCCGCCTTCCTCCTCCCCGCCGCCACCCTCCTCCCCCGCCGCCGCCGCCACCTTCCTCCCGCCCCGCCTTCCTCCTCCCGCCGCCTCCTCCCCCACCTCCACCTTCCTCCTCCCGCC
>NW_014594391.1:0-671 GCF_000485595.1 Priapulus caudatus | reverse complement strand
TTAAGTTAAGTACGCTTCGTGAAACCGGCCCCTGTGTGTGTGCATGTAGGTTTGTGGCGTCACTGCTCTACTACGGTCTGTCGCTGAACACATTCATCCTGGCCGGAAACGACTACGCTAACTTCCTGCTGATGGGCCTGTGCGAGATTCCCGCCTACGCGATGACGCAGTTGACGACGCACTTTTTCGGCCGACGCATCACGCTCTCCGTTTTCATGACGCTAGGCGGCGTCGCCTGCCTGGCGACGGCCTTCGTGCCGAACGACATCACGTGGTTGATCACAACTTTGGCCATTTGCGGCAAGATGGGCGGCGCGGCGGCGTTCGCCATCATATATCAGGTGCGAGGTGCTGACGGGCGGCAGTCTAGGCGGTGCTCGAATTGTTGCTTAAATGGATAAAAGTTTTGGCTTACTGCGGCGTTACAACTGCGTCACGTTACGTTTTGCGTCATGTTAAAGCTGCGTCACGTTATAGCCTACGTCACGTTAGAGTTTGCGTCACGTTACAGCCTGCGCCACGTCCCAGTTTGCGTCACATTTCAGATGTGTGCTGAGCTGTACCCTACGTCCGTGAGGAACTCTGCGACAGGCTGGAGCTCATGCTGTGCTCGAATCGGTTCCCTTATATCACCGTTCATAGGCCTGCTGGTGGGTTAATACACACACACA
>NW_014594390.1:0-671 GCF_000485595.1 Priapulus caudatus | reverse complement strand
GCCATCGTAAATAGCTTGATTAACGGGTTCGTTACTAACAATACCTATAATTCCACACATGTATAAGTTGCTCGCGATTGCGTTGTACTAAAGCTCTTTCGAGATATTTAAATCTATTTCGGATTATTTGCTGGTGCGATTACTGTTGCTTCTGTTTCGTTAGGCATTTGCAAATACTCATCAAACTCTTGCGGGATGAATGACTTAGCCCAAGATGCGGACTCTTCTAACTTTGGTACCAGTTTTGCAGTTTTCCATAACTCCTGATCTGGTAATGGCGTCATACCAGCTAATATGGTGAGTAAGGATAAAATCAATACGCCAAGCGCAATACCAAGACCCGTACCAAATATACGGTCAATTGACCCTATACCAATTGCTTTAATGGCTTTGCTAAAGAGGAAATTTATTAACGCTCCAGCGAGTAATACCCCTAGGAAAATAAGGAGTGCGGATATACCCGTTTGTATCAATTCATTGGATAAATTAAAGGGGAGTGCTTTTGAGAGATCGGCAGAATAGGTAACAGCGAGGAATACAGCGGCTATCCAGGTAACGAGAAAAATTGTCATCCAAACAAAGCCCTGAACCATACCAACTAGAGCAGTTAGTAGAATAACAACGACAATGCCGAGATCTAGGTAGTTAAAATCCATTCGGAATAATCCTAA
>NW_014594389.1:0-671 GCF_000485595.1 Priapulus caudatus | reverse complement strand
GTCTGTCAACCTGCCTGCTTCCTGTCTGTCTGTCTATCTGTCAACCTGCCTGCCTTCCTGCCTGTCTCTCTGTCTGTCAACCTGCCTGTCTGTTTGTATGTCTGTCTATCTGTCAACCTGCCTGCATTCCTGCCTGTCTCTCTGTCTGTCTGTTTGTATGTCTGTCTGGCAGTCTGTCTGTCTGTCTGCCTGCTTGCCTGCCTGCCTGCCTGCCTTCCTGCCTGTCTCTCTGGCTGTGTACGCGTTTGTCTGTTTGTCTGTCAGCCTGCCTGCCTTCCTGTCTGTCTGTCTGTCTGCCTGTGTGTCTGTATGTGTGTCCCTGTCTGTCTGCCTCCTCCTCAT
Source organism: Priapulus caudatus (assembly GCF_000485595.1). Lineage (NCBI taxonomy): Eukaryota > Metazoa > Priapulida > Priapulimorpha > Priapulimorphida > Priapulidae > Priapulus > Priapulus caudatus. The sequence continues at coordinate 329 of NW_014594389.1, read as the reverse complement.
CTTCCTAACTTTAACCCTAACCCTAACCCTAACCCTGGCCCTGTCTAGCTAGTCTGCTAGAGATGAGAGTCCGACAGTCGCTCTCTCATAATTAGAGCTATACTGATTAATCTAATTGCAATGTTTTCGTCCCAGACGGTATTTCTGCTTATTGATCAGGTTGAGTTTATGTATGCCTGACACACACGCCATGTGCCACTGTCGTGCGCGCGCTCTCTTTCTTGCTCTTTCTTTCTTTCTCTCTCTCCCTCTCTCTCTCTCTCCCTCTCCCCCCTCCTCTCTCTCTCTCTGTGTCTGGCTCGCTCTCTCCCTCTCCCCCCTCTCTCTTT
>NW_014594388.1:0-671 GCF_000485595.1 Priapulus caudatus | reverse complement strand
AGCATAGTAAGCATAGTTAGCATAGTTAGCATAGTTAGCATAGTTAGCATAGTTAGCATAGTAATAGCATAGTATAATAGAGGTATTATCCGCTCTTGATATATATATATATATATGGATGGAAGGATCTATAGAACATCATTAACTAGACTGATCACTGTATTCAAGTAACGTATGTCGAAACATGCTGTGCATAAATGTAGGTTTCAAGCGCGATCATTCAGGGAAGTTTCTCGTACATTGAGCGATGGATGTACCCGGGTACATGTGAACGCCCATACGCACGTTCACAGCCGAATGCGCCGAGCCCTTATACAGAAGATCACTCTCCCACAGACACACGCACGCACGCATGCACGCACGCATGTACGGACGCATGTACGTATACAAGCACACCCGCACGTATATATGAAAGCATGTACGCATGCATGCACGCACGTACGTATGCAAACACGCGCGTACGCACACACGCTCGTACGCACGCACGCACGCTCGCACACACGCACGCACGCTCGCACGCTCGCACGCACGCACGAACGCATGCACATACACAACTCCACGCGTGTGCCGCGTATGAAAACGCACACGTACGAATGAACGCGCATAATTATAAACGCTCTCTTTCTCTCTCCCTCTCTCCCTTTCTCCCTCTCTCTCCCTCTCTTTCTCCC
>NW_014594387.1:0-671 GCF_000485595.1 Priapulus caudatus | reverse complement strand
ACCTATATTATACCTATATTTATTTCTACGGGAGTAACACACGTTCGATCGTAGACACGCCGTGACAAAGTCAGACCGTGAGAACCTTGAAAAAAACTTTGCTAAGACGTCGAGTAAATCGATCTTTACAATACAGGTGGCGGCACGCTCGAATGTCGCGTCTGGCGTGTTTTTTTCGTCGCTTTCGTATATATGTATATATATATATATATATATATATAATATAATTACATTGAAGTTTATTCATGTAGTCTCCATTTCGTATCCTGCATTTCGCTACACACTTCGTGATATAATTATGACTAAATGATTATGAATATATATGATCCGAGTGATTAGAGGATAATGATATGATGATTGATGAGAATAATTCGAAGATTGATGATGATGTGATAATGATGTTGATAAGTGATCGATGGGATGATGATGAGATGATGGGATGAGATGATAATGATGATGTGATGATGACGACGGTTATAATAATAACAATAACAACAATAACAACAACAACAACAAACAACAATGTTTCTGTCTCGGCAGACTCCAGCGTGGGCGACCTGCCCCCCGTTTCGTCCTCTCGTCCCTCATCGCCATAATCACTGAATCCCCTTTATAAGCACGCCAAGATTACTTCGAAAACAACTACCTGAATAGCTAACTAGCAGGTGCGC
>NW_014594386.1:0-671 GCF_000485595.1 Priapulus caudatus | reverse complement strand
GTTATTATTACTATTAGTATTAGTTATATTATTTATTATTAATATATTATTATATTGTTATATTATTCCATGCTACGTTATATGGTTAGAGCAGGACGTCGGCTAGATAAGACAACGCATCCTGGTAATAACACATTGCAGCAGAGTAACGTTACAGTATCCTAGACTAGGAGTAGGACTTAGATAGTACTAGTATAAATACTATAATAGATATTATAAGAGATAATATAGATACTATAGTCTATAGACTAGTCTATAATCTAGAATGATGAACCGCCGGACCGATAGCCTAGGCGATATCATAAATGAAATTTAAATTACCACCTGCAAACTACAAGCAGGTAACTTACCCTTGTAGACGACATTCCTTCACAGGTTAATATGTGATGTATTAATAATGGTAAATATTATTAATCTCAGTGGTGTATACGTTGTTGATAACTCGGAATTCTTTCTGATGTCTGAATTTAGTCAAATAATGTGCCGGAAGTTGGCACGGAATAAGAGGGATCATGGGAAGGAAAATTACTCATAGATGGGTACCGTTTATATTCCACTCTTAATTATTAAAAAAGCAAGAGACGCCATATACCATCTAAATACGTACTCTCTGGCCTGAACATACGCGCATTCAATGAGCATGACTGAGTTGGTAATCGCAGATTTCCCTA
>NW_014594385.1:0-671 GCF_000485595.1 Priapulus caudatus | reverse complement strand
CTCTCTCTCTCTCTCACTCTCTCTCTCTCTACTCTACATATATATATATATATATATATATATATATATATATATATATATCTTCACCTATCTCTGTCTCTCTCGGGGTCGAACCCGCGAGATTCATTATTACCGTCACATATCTTTCTCTCTCTTTCCTGCAGCTTCCCCGATTACACGATCTTCCGCGCCGCCAACAACACCGAGTATTTCTACAGCATTGCTAAGAACGCGACCGACTCACCCGGATGTCCGTGCTCCGTCGATAACACCTGCGGATCGTCGGCCGACGTCTCCTACAGGTAACAGGCGGATTAGCCTAATTACAGGTAGCCTCACAGGTAATTACAGGTAACCGGGGCTAGTCCGACAGGTATACGGGAGTAGACGGACAGGGGTTCTCTAGCACGCGGAGGAATGTCGTGTTGGTCAGGCGTTTGACGCCACCTCACGTCGGTTCATTCCTTCATCGAAAAAACAAATCGCTTAGTTGCTCGGCGAATCTAAAACGAGATAGGTGATTGATTTGGTTTTGTTGAAACTAGAAACTAAGAGGAAAGAGTTTAGGGGTAAACTTCTCGCTCGGTCGCACGCCCGCTGCAAAATTGCGACTTGAGTAAGCCCCACCCTACACTCACGCATCGCGCGCGCTCTCTCTCGCTCTCTCTCTC
>NW_014594384.1:0-671 GCF_000485595.1 Priapulus caudatus | reverse complement strand
CGGTCCAGTTTTGGCAGCTCGCACGCTTGCTCTCCATATGACACGATCCAAGGGGTCTATTATAAGTCTAAAATCTCTTTGCGTTTCAACCGCTCATCACTTCAGAAATTACCGGTTGTACAGTACAGAAGTTTTGTTTCAAGATTTCTTGTCTATGTTTAAAGCTTAGACTACTAATTGGTTCTCCACGATCCCTCCATTTTATCGTTGTCCGCCGGTAGACATTCGTACATTACAAACTGTAAGACAATACATTTCCAACGCAATATTAACTAATAGAACAAAGTTATTAATAACGTACGCTCGCATGTGAAGGAGTTAGCTGTTAACGGTACTATGCTACAGTAGTTTAATATGTATTGTCTGCTAGCGTGAATCCGACATGTGAGGTACAGATGCTTACAGCTTTGGCTAACGATGCTTGCATAGCTTTTGCACACAATTTATTCCCCGCCTCGCGCGCTCTCTCTTTCACCCCATCGCTTACTTGTGGGGCACACTGTCTAGAACCACATTCCCCCGCTATCACCCCTTGCTACACAGGCGCACGCACACACGCACACACGCACACACGTGCACACACACGCGCGCGCACGCGCGCACACACCCACGCACACACACACACACACACACACACACACACACACACACACACACACACACACACACAC
>NW_014594383.1:0-671 GCF_000485595.1 Priapulus caudatus | reverse complement strand
TGTTGGTAAGGTAAGGGTAAGGGTTGGTAAGGTGAGAGTAAGTGTTGGTAAGGTAAGGGCAAGGGTTGGTAAGGTAAGGGTAAGTGTTGGTAAGGTAAGGGTAAGGGTTGGTAAGGTAAGGGTAAGGGTTGGTAGGGTAAGGGTAAGGGTTGGTAAGGTGAGGGTAAGGGTTGGTAAGGTAAGGGTAAGTGCTGGTAAGGTGAGGGTAAGGGTTGGTAAGGTAAGGTAAAGGTAAGGGATGGTAAGGTGATGGGGGTTGAGGTGAGAGATGAAGGTTGGTCTGAGTGAATCGGCGTTCAGGGATGCTAGGAGAGAATACAGTAAAGGGCAAAAATATGAGGGCAAGTGGGAGGGGGTTATAGACTAATGGAAGTGAGGGTGAGTGTGAGGAGTAGAGACTGAGGGATAAGGGTGAGTGTGAGGGGTAGAGACTGAGGGGTGAGGGCAAGTGGGAGGGGGTTATAGACTAATGGAAGTGAGGGTGAGTGTGAGGAGTAGAGACTGAGGGATAAGGGTGAGTGTGAGGGGTAGAGACTGAGGGGTGAGGGCAAGTGGGAGGGGGTTATAGACTAAATGAAGTGAGGGCAAGTGGGAGAGGGTTATAGACTAAATGAAGTGAGGGCAAGTGGGAGGGGTAGAGACTGAGGGGTAGAGACTGAGGGGTAAGGGTG
>NW_014594382.1:0-671 GCF_000485595.1 Priapulus caudatus | reverse complement strand
GTGTGTGTGTGTGTGTGTGTGTGTGTGTGTGTGTGTGTGTGCGTGCGTGCGTGCGTGCGTGCGTGCGTGCGTGTGTGTGATGGTGATAATAAGGGGACTGTGATAATCATCAATGCGATGCCGCCCTGTGATAGCGATAGATTGAACCCAACGCAGGCTGCCGCTGTAATAGTGCGTGCGTGCGTGCGTGCGTGTGTGTATGCGTGTGTGTGATGGTGATAATAAGGGGACTGTGATAATCATCAATACGATGCCGCCCTGTGATAGCGATAGATTGAATCCCAACGCACGCTGCCGCTGTAATCTTTCCATTAATTTAGATCCGAGTAGAGGTTTTTTCAATTACGATTATTATGACATACTACCTGATACTATTTAATACTGTCGTGCAAAAGATGACGAGCGAGATATTATCGGCGGCCATTATGACGATATTATGACGAGCTGCCTACTCTCTTCTCTTCCCCCTCTCTCTATGTGACTATGTCGGTCCTCTTTGTCTCTCTGTCTGACTGTCTGTATGTCTGTCTATCCGTCCGTTTGTCCGCCGACCGCCCGCCCGCCCGCTTGTTCCGTTCGTCCGTTTGTGTTTCTCTCTCTCTCTCTCTTTCTCTCTGTTTGTCTGTTTGCATCTATCTATTTATCCCTCATCTGCCTCTCCCTCTCCCTCC
>NW_014594381.1:0-671 GCF_000485595.1 Priapulus caudatus | reverse complement strand
CACATAAAAGAAGGTCAATCTATCGACATTCAACTCGCACCAAATGGCGTAGCGCGCATTGCAGGGTCACCAAGCAATTTTATGGTACATGTGCTTAGCCTTGCGATGCTTGTTTTCCTCGTCCTAGCTTGTCTATTTGTTTACAACAAATTTTTCTAAGCGACTGTCGCCCAATTTAAGTTACACTTGCGCCCTCTGAGGCATTAAGGACATCTTCTCGTGGCAATCAGCGCAACCATCTACAAAGCCAAACTCACCCTTGCTGACATGGATCGTCACTACTACCACAACCATGAACTCACCCTAGCGCAGCACCCTTCCGAAACCGAATACCGCCTGATGATTCGTCTAGTGGCCTTTATGCTCAATGCCCACGACGACCTCAGCTTCACTAAAGGGCTCAGTAGTGATGATGAACCTGATCTGTGGCGTAAATCACTCAGCAATGAAATCGAGCAATGGATTGATCTAGGGCAACCAGAAGAAAAGCGCATCCGTAAAGCTTGTGGGCGCGCCAAACAGGTTATCATCTACACCTATAATCAACGCAGTTCTGCTATCTGGTGGCAACAGCAGGCACAAAACATCACACGCTTTAAAAACCTGCGCGTGATTCATTTAGAAGCAGAGAACATTGAATCATTACTGCGAAGAAACATGGACTTGCAATG
>NW_014594380.1:0-671 GCF_000485595.1 Priapulus caudatus | reverse complement strand
ATAAATACCTAGTATGTACAACGGAGTAAAACCGGGGAATAATAGTGCTATTTCACAGAGGGCAATAATCTATTCTTACTTTGTAGTATTTATTAGCTCTTGATATATATATATATATGTATATATATATGTACATAAAAAACGCGAGTATGATAGTGTTCGCGCTGTGCTTTTGCTGTCGCGCACGATCTGGTGTGAAGATGGCCGCCACCCATGCAGTGATGAAATATTGCGCGTTGTCGCGGCGCGGGGTCGTTCTCAGCAACACACACACACAGCCACCCCGCGGGGCGTCTGCTTGTGACGTCACCATCACAGCTTACAAGTTACCGCCATCACTGGTCGCCACTCCATCGTCACTTAGCAGGTAGCAGGAGTTTTTTTTATTATAGTAGGTGGTATGATGCATGGACGCAAACAGATTGTCTGCTGCGGCTGCTGCTGTTGTTGTTGTTGTTGCTGCTGCTGCTACCACTACTACTACTACTACTACTACTACTGCTGCTATTACTACTACTACTACTGCTGCTATTACTACTACTACTACTACTACTACTACTACTGCTGCTATTACTGCTATTACTACTACTACTACTACTACTACTACTACGACAACTACTACTACTACTACTACTACTACTACTACTACTACTACTACTACTACTACTACT
>NW_014594379.1:0-671 GCF_000485595.1 Priapulus caudatus | reverse complement strand
GCCTTTGTGAAACTGGAATGCCTGACAGCTGACTCCAGCACTACAAGTGCGTTTAACGATCCGGTTACATTACGAAAATATCTTTGCATAGCAAAAGTGTATGGACTCCATGCTTTTTTGTCCACTGGCGCGTGCTCGTACGAGTTCGTAGAATGACAACAGAATTTGGAGTAACTATATGATCTCAAGTTGCCGTACAAACAATGAATCGCGTCGGCGTAGACAGAAAAATCTCGCTCGCCTGTTGCGCCCCCGACACATCGCATTCATCGGGGGGAGCCAGGCGGCAGGTGCTATAGCGGCCTGTCAACGTGCCGGATTCAAAGGCAAAATTTGGGTGGTGAATCCAGCACGCAGTGAAATCCATGGCATAGCTTGCGTCGCCAGTATCGAAGAATTACCCGAATCGCCAGACGCCGCACTACTCGCGCTTTCGCCAGAGCGCAGTATCGAGGCGGTGAAAATATTGGCGAACATGAATGCGGGTGGTGCCGTGTGCATGGCCGCGGGTTTTGCCGAACTTGGCGATGAAGGCGTCGAACTACAGTCGGCCCTGCAACGCGCGGCAGGTGACCTCGCGGTACTCGGGCCGAATTGCATGGGCATACTCAACCAGTTCGACAATGCTGCTATCTGGGGCTCCGACAACCACATCGAACAGTGCGGCAGTC
>NW_014594378.1:0-671 GCF_000485595.1 Priapulus caudatus | reverse complement strand
TCCTATCTATCTATCTATCTATCTATCTATCTATCTATCTATCTATCTATCTATCTATCTATCTATCTATCTATCTATCTATCTATCTATCTATCTATCTATCTATCTATCCATGCATCCATCCATGCATCCATCCATCTATCCATCCATGCATCAATCTATCCATCCATCCATCCCATCGCATCCCATCGCATCCCATACCATCCCATATCCCATCGCATCCCATCGCACAGCATCCATACCATTCGAATACTAGTAAAATGGGGGACCGTTACGTTAGCACCGCGTGCCTGTGGCCTGAACCGTAACCCTAACCCTCACCCTCACCCTAACCCTCTACCTCACCCTAACCCTAACCCTCACCCTCACCATAACCCTCACCCTAACCCTCACACTAACCCTCACCCTAACCCTAACCCTAACCCACGTCTGATGGACAGGCCCGCACGCGTGCATGCGTAGACACGCATGTGCGCTCGTACACGCGTGCGCACACATACACGCATTCGTCCACGTATACGCGTGCATGCACGTACACGAGCGCGCGCACGTACACGCGTGCGTCCACGTATACGCGTGCGCGCACGTACACCTGTACGCATGCGGGGGGTACAAATTTTATAATTTTGTATATTTCATAAAGTCGTTTTTTAAATTAACTTTGTTTGTAC
>NW_014594377.1:0-671 GCF_000485595.1 Priapulus caudatus | reverse complement strand
AGAGAGAGAGAGAGAAAGAGAGAGAGACGTCCGGGTGTGTTTTACCCCCGAGACGCCCCCGAGGTGGTGAGGGAGGGAGTTCATCGTCTCGTGCCGAGGGATTTACAGCTTCCCGAAAAAAACCACGATCCGATAATCCCGCTGGGCCGAGGGAGAGAAGGAGGGGGAGAGGTGTTAGGTTCCTCTCAAAGCTTCCTCTCTTCCCCGCAGCGGCAGGAACTAGGAAGTAAACAGATTTTCACCAAGCAGCTTCCCTGTCGTGTGACGTAGACGGATGAGGAACGCAAGGATAGGATGGGAAGGCGGTGGGGATGACAAGGATGGGGTGGGGGTGGAGGAAGGGGATGAGGAGGAGCGTACAGTCAGGAAGAGGTGGGGATGACAAGGATGGGGTGAGGGTGGAGGAAGGGGATGAGGAGGAGCGTACAATCAGGAAGAGGTGGAGATGACAAGGATGGGGTGAGGGTGGGGGAAGGGGATGAGGAGGAGCGTACAATCAGGAAGAGCTGGGGATGACAAGGATGGGGTGAGGGTGGAGGAAGGGGACGAGGAGGAGCGTACAATCAGGAAGAGGTGGGGATGACAAGGATGGGGTGAGGGTGGGGGAAAGGGATGAGGAGGCGCGTACACTCAGGAAGAGGTGGGGATGACAAGGATGGGGTGAGGGTGGG
>NW_014594376.1:0-671 GCF_000485595.1 Priapulus caudatus | reverse complement strand
TCCGCCAAGCCCCTGGCGGAGGTAATGATGAGGTTTTCTGTAAATTTTACGTTTTTGGTCACTTTTGCTATACGCCCTCGCTTTTGATCTCCTTTGAAACTTTGTTTAGCTCTAACTTTTCTCATTCTACGCAAATTGTTGTTTCGAGAAAATTTCACTAAATCCAGATAATATATGTTGATGAGACATTATTACACGTGTGGCGAGTAGACCAGAGTTCTCTGCTAAACCTAACGTTCAGCGGATTTTGGGGGCAAACAAGCCATCTGCTCGGGGACTCATACCTTGTAATACTGGGGTTAGGCTAGAATAACACAATAATTACTATACGATCTTCGTACTAGCCGATGGACATTTTTTTGGATCGCTGATGCAACACAACGTCAACATAAAATAAAATAAAATGAAATGAATGAAAATTCATTTAATGAAAACAAATATTCACAACTTAGTTAGCATAAATTTTCCAAGAATTCTACTTCACATTGTATAGATCAATTACGTAAGATGCATTTAAACGCGGCAGTGAAAAGAATACTTATTACGCATACCCTATTACGCATACATTATTACGCACGTACGAACGCACGAACGACCGTTCTTTCTCTCTCCCTATTTCTATCTCTCTCGCGCGCTCTCTCTCTCTTTCTTTCTTTCTCTCGTACACACAC
>NW_014594375.1:0-671 GCF_000485595.1 Priapulus caudatus | reverse complement strand
AGCTATGCATGTGTACGCGGGCTGCTTCTGTAATACCGTAGAGTCGTAGCGGGCGCGTGCGTGTGTGCGTGCATGTGTGCGTGCGTGCGTGCGGGCGCGTGCGTGTGTGCGTGCATGTGTGCGTGCGTGCGGGGAGAGAGCTGCGCCGTGCACGCGGGCTGATTCTGTGATACCGTGGAGTCGTGCAGGCGAGCGCGTGCGTGCCTGTGAGTGTGCGTGCGTGCGTGCGGCGTGCGTGCGTGCGTGCGTGTCTGCGTGCGTGCGGGGAGAGAGCTGTGCACGTGTATCTGTGATACCGTGGAGTCGTGCAGACGAGCGCGTGTATACAGCGATCGGTCGGACAGCGCTTAGTCGGTATGACAGGCGCTCGCATACGTAATCTTGCGGCCTACGTCGCCGCGTCGTGGGCATCAATGGATCGGGAGGAGGACGAAGAATGGGGGAGGGGAGGAGGACGAAGAGTGGGGGAGGGAGGAGGACGAAGAGTGGGGAAGGGAGGAGGATGAAGAGTGGGGGGAGGAGGGGAGAGAACGACGAGGGGGGAGGGGAGGAGGTGGTTAAGGAAGAGATATTTCATATCAGCATCATAGCGTAAACATGCGGCCGCCGACACTAATGCCTTCCTGGCGCGCTCCGATGACCGACCGGAAGTGGCGGCCATTACGCACTAG
>NW_014594374.1:0-671 GCF_000485595.1 Priapulus caudatus | reverse complement strand
TATTATCACCATCATCAACTCTAAGGTATCAATATTATCACCATCATCAGTCTAAGCTATCTATATTATCATCATCATCACTCTAAGCTATCAATATTATCATCATCATCAGTCTAAGCTATCAATATTATCACCATCATCACTCTAAGCTATCAATATTATCATCATCATCAGTCTAAGCTATCTATATTATCATCATCATCAGTCTAAGCTATCAATATTATCATCATCATCAGTCTAAGCTATCAATATTATCACCATCATCAGTCTAAGCTATCTATATTATCATCATCATCAGTCTAAGCTATCTATATTATCATCATCATCACTCTAAGCTATCAATATTATCATCATCATCAGTCTAAGCTATCACTATTATCACCATCATCAGTCTAAGCTATCAATATTATCATCATCATCATCAGTCTAAGCTATCAATATTATCACCATCATCAGTCTAAGCTATCAATATTATCACCATCATCACTCTAAGCTATCAATATTATCACCATCATCACTCTAAGCTATCAATATTATCATCATCATCAGTCTAAGCTATCAATATTATCATCATCATCACTCTAAGCTATCAATATTATCATCATCGTCAGTCTAAGCTATCTATATTATCACCATCATCAGTCTAAGCTATCTATATTATCACCATCATT
>NW_014594371.1:0-672 GCF_000485595.1 Priapulus caudatus | reverse complement strand
GGAGAAAGAAGAAGTAGTGTGTGTGTGTGTGTGTGTGTGTGTGTGTGGTGTGTGTGTGTGTGTGTGTGTGAGAGAGAGAGAGAGACGGGGAGCTAACAGAGAGGCCGTTTAAAAAAACGACACAAACACAAAGAAGAAACGAGAAACCGCTAACAGTAACAGGGTGGAAAAATAATGAAAGAAAAACTAAAAAACACACCACACGCGATTTATACCGCACGCTATGCGAGCATCACATTACGACGCCATACGCGCCACGCAAACACAGGAAATGTCCACCCACACACGAGAAGCGAGCCACCCACTCCCACCACCCCCTAGCCCCGCGCCCTCCTACACCCACGCGTGCTTCTGAGAACTACACGGTAACACCGATCCTTCCTCAGGTACAAAAGAACTGGCATTACTGACCCGAAGGCCCGCAGTTTCTCACATCCTTTGTTAGAGCGATCCTCACATCCTCCTCCACAAACACTCCCCGGTCCATCCCTGTCTACACAGCATCCTTCCATAACCGGAACACCCACAGCAACCGGCGTCTGACGCCCGCGCGCGCATGCGAGAGCTCGGGGAGAGAGGGAGAGAGAGAGAGAGAGAGAGAGAGAGAGAGAGAGAGAGAGAGAGAGAGAGAGAGAGAGAGAGAGAGAGAGAGAGAGAGAGAGAGAGAGAGAG
>NW_014594370.1:0-672 GCF_000485595.1 Priapulus caudatus | reverse complement strand
CACACACACACACACACACACACACACACACACACACACACACACACACACACACACACACACACACACACACACACATATATATATATATATATTCAGAAACGCGCAGGAACACTCAATTCCCATTTTTTCTCGTATAAAACGACGTTATATAGAGTGAATTATATAGTAAAAACACTAATCGTCATCACCATCATGCGGTGTCTTACAGATATGGTGGTAGACTATTTACCCGAAGGAAGAGAATGCGTCAACTGCGGCGCAATTTCGACACCGCTATGGCGCCGAGACGGAACTGGTCATTACCTATGCAATGCCTGCGGCTTATACCACAAGATGAGCGCGATGAACGGGCCCCTTGTCAAGAATCAACGACGATTGGTATGTGATGAAAAAAACACCTCACCGCTTTAGTGCTATTTGTATGAGAAGTAGTTAACCAGATGAGTTGAACGTGTGAACCTACGTCTTGTTTTGTATGTGGATTATTAACATGGTGTTAGTAGGTCTCTGTTTTAGTATTTGTTTAGTGTTTTTAGTCCGAGTTCAAATCGGTGCGAGCTAAAGTTACCGCAGTTTTGTTTCGAATGTAAATACTTTATAACCTCAACCACATACTCACAGACACGCCACACACACGGCCACACACACACACACACGACGCGCACACGC
>NW_014594369.1:0-672 GCF_000485595.1 Priapulus caudatus | reverse complement strand
ACACACGCACGCACGCACGCACGCACGCACGCACGCACGCACGCACGCACACACACACACACACACACACACACACACACCATACACCATACACCATACACCATGTGGTAAACTGATCAACACGCACCATCCGTGCGTTCCAAGATTACGCTGGCAGCATACTGACAGCTTCTAGCCATTGATTGAATCTTCCATTCTTTTTGAATCCCTTCAATCTCCGTCGCAAGCCCCTCATCTTTGCGACCTGCTCCCGTTCTCTGTTCGATTTCCCCCGCACGCCATCCCTCGCACATCTCCCTCGTGCTTATACCGTCTTCCCTTTTATGAATGATTCGCTTCCAATCGTTATCTCTGATTAACTTCCATCCACTCGCAGTGTTGCTGGCCGGGTGACTCTCTAGTGGTACTGCCGCCCCCTCTTGTTCCTTGTTGCTGTTTACGTGATGTGTGTGGCTTCCTCTCTGATCGGGAGAGGTCCCTCCCGCAATCACATTTGCTGTATCGTCGAATGATGATGCGGGGCGGCGCGCTATTCAATTGCGCCGAGCTTCGTCTCAATCGGCGAAAAGGCGTGTTCGATTTACGCTGTCGCTCTAGCGCACAATTACCGCGAGTGTATGTTGGTGGGTGGGAGTAAGTGTGTTTGTGTGTGTGTGTGTGTGTGTGTGTGTG
>NW_014594368.1:0-672 GCF_000485595.1 Priapulus caudatus | reverse complement strand
ATATTGAACTAACTAAATCACGCTCACGTCACTCAAATGACAATGCCTTAGCAGAAAGCAAAAACGCATCAATTGTGAGAAAACAATTTGGCTATCAACATATTGCTCAAAAATGGGCACCACAGATGAATGAATTTAATTTGAAATAATCTTTATCCGTATATCAATTATCACCGGCCCTGTTTTTTCCCTGAAATAACAACGGATAGCAAAGGAAAGCAGCGAAAGAAATATCCTTATAAAAATACCTGATTACCCACAAAGCTCAGCCATACTCAATAGCTTGTTCGGCATTGGCGGTGTTCGCAAAGCAATATAAGCAAATCGCGGTAACATATCCTCTAGCTGAAAGCGTCGATTAAAGCGATAACTAAATTCAGCTAAATATCGAGGTAGGTGTTTAGGTTTAATAGCATGATAGGTGCCAACAAGAGAGTTTTTAACATTACCTATCATCGTATTTACCCAAATGAATTGTGCTTTTTTAACACTATCTGGCCCACCGCCTGTCACAATCGAAAAGTGCTTACATTGGGCCTCTGTCACGGCTTTAAAGCAAGCTAAACCATCAGAAACAACCACACTCCCTTTAGATAAATGTTTCTTCGACCATTTTGATATCTCGGTTAAACGAAACCCTTTCAACACCGTGAAATTCATTTTAATGGGATG
>NW_014594367.1:0-672 GCF_000485595.1 Priapulus caudatus | reverse complement strand
ACCAAACTCTAGCGAACGTTCGATGTAGGCTGTTCTAAGCCCGCAGTCTCTCGCCGCTTCCAGGTCATCATGATGCGCGGCAACCATCATGACTTCTTCGGGTTTCAAATCGAATGTTCGGGCGACACCGAGATAGGTGTCCGGGTGTGGTTTTATATGCTTTGAATACTTCGGCAGATAGAATGCAGTCCCATGGCAGGTGAGCACGCTTGGCCATATTAGTCAGCAGGCTAATATTGCCGTTGGACAAAGTGGTGATGATGTAACGCGACTTTAGATGGGTAAGGCCTTCGACCGAGTCAGGCCAGGGGTTGAGCCGATGCCAGGCCAGGTTGAGTTGAGCTATTTCTGTTTCTGCTAGTTGTCTAACGCCGAATTCCCCTAGCACCTCGTCGAGAATCATGCGGTGTAAATCATCAATCTTTGTCCAGCCAAGATCACCCGACATCACTCGTTTCATCGCTGGTGCGTAACCGGCGCGCCAGGCAATCGCGAAAGCGTCGGCATTAATATCCAGATTCAAAGACTCGACTTCGCGTTTTTATTCGAAACCGTTTGCCAATCGACTACGGTGCCGTAAGATCATCAAATGGCGGTAATCTAATGTTTTGCCCACTCTTTACATAGTGTCGTTTAAATCTGATTTGTCTCACGCGACTCCAGAATACTGAT
>NW_014594366.1:0-672 GCF_000485595.1 Priapulus caudatus | reverse complement strand
AGTCCCTGGATAGCCCAGCAGACAAAGGTATGGTTAATCAAAGGTAATTTAGCCAGTAGTTTGACGCTAGATGCATTGCCGCTAACAGATCCGTACCTATTACTGCAATCAATTTTTGCAGGGCAATGGCCCATTACAACGGGAATTATTGGCGCTACGATTGTTGCTGGTTTTTACATATTAGTGGGTGGTCGCGTTTATTGCAGCTGGGTATGTCCTATTAATATCGTGACGGATGTTGCTGCATGGTTGAGAGGGCGCTTAAAGATCAAAGGTGGTGTAACTATCACACGCAAAACGCGTTATTGGATATTAGGCTTCACTTTTTTGCTATCACTGGTCACAGGAACCTTAGCATGGGAGTTGATTAATCCTGTCTCGATTGTATTTCGCAGCCTTGTTTTTGGTATTGGTTTGGCGTGGGGAATGATTGTTGCGATCTTCCTATTAGATTTAGCAGTAAGTAGTAGAGCATGGTGTGGCCGACTTTGCCCCGTGGGGGCATTCTACGGCATATTAGGCAAGATAAGTATTGTACGGGTTGATGCGTATCAGCGTGAAAAATGTGATGACTGTATGGATTGCTTTTGGTTTGTCCAGAGCATCAGGTTATCAAACAGCCCTTAAAAGGTAAGAATCAGGGTGTTTCATCGATGATTCTATCGCCAGAAT
>NW_014594365.1:0-672 GCF_000485595.1 Priapulus caudatus | reverse complement strand
TGCGTGGGTGCGTGCGTGCGTGCGTGCGTGCGTGCGTGCGTGGGTGCGTGCGCTCGCCGCGTGCGTGCGTGCGTGTGTACGTACGTGTGTGCGTGTATATTTTTTTATTTTATTTTTGTGCGAATGTGAGTGACCGCTCAATGAAGGTGCTTAATATTGATGCAAGGATATTGTCAACGATATCGATTACGGCTAAGTATGTTTTTGGGCACGTTCTCTTTCAGACATCACGGTCTGTGTGCAGCGGCTCTTCAGCAATCGGTCCCAATGTTAAATGAACCAGGTAGGAATGAATTTCCTATGCGATTAATAGGAGAAACTATCATTTTTAATCGCGTACCTCCTACCAACAATAATTGCATGCATGCGTCGTTGTGATTTTGATTGCCTATCTTAGTCTATGCTTTAAGAATAGTCACGACTGTATGCGAGCCGACTTCCTAGAAAATGTAGAAAAACACATGAGATTGGTGACATTGCGTAATTTCCATCGCAATTTTACGTTTGTATATTACACATGATAAAGTATAGGCCTAAGACTTTATATTACTTACTAAATACTATCAAATAATGGGAATAGAACTTTACGAATTTGATATATAATTATATGTGTGTGTGGGGGGGTGCGTGCGTGCGTGCGTGTGTGAGTGTTTGTGTGCGTGTGTGTGTGTG
>NW_014594364.1:0-672 GCF_000485595.1 Priapulus caudatus | reverse complement strand
GTGTGTGTCGCGCGTCGCGTCGCGTGCGTGTGTGTGTGTGTGTGTCGTGTGTGCGCGCGTCGCGCGTCGTGTGTGTGTGTGTGTGTGTGTGTGTGTGTGTGTGTGTTTGTGCGTGTGTGTCACCTATACATAGCTCTCATACGCCTATTTAGCTCTTGGACGTGGATATTCGTCCGAGCATCGAACACCTGTTCGTATGCGCTATCCACGTCGTTAGCTCTTACACACCCATGTAGGGTATACCCCTTACACACTTATATGGAGCCCTTACACACCTATGTAACACTTGCACACCAGTGTAGTTCTTACCAAGCTAAGTACCCCTTACACACACCCATGTACCTGTACCCCTTACACACCTATATGTAGCTCTGGCATGGTTACAGGACTGTGGTGTGGCGTGGGGGGAGTGACTAGATGGCCTACAGGGCTATAGTCTCACGGCAGTTAGCCGCACCACACAGAACAACAAAGCGGCGACTGACCCGCGCTCTGAATGTAGTTAAAAGGTTCCAAAACCCCGAACTCTGTAAAATCGCAGAGAAGTTAGCTGATAATCAGCAGCTAAACTTGACCCGAGGTGGAGGAGGGGGACTTTGCTTAACGGAGGGGAGGGAAGGGGGAGGAAAGGAGGGGCTCCACTAAACCGAGAGAGATAGAGAAAGAGCGAGA
>NW_014594363.1:0-672 GCF_000485595.1 Priapulus caudatus | reverse complement strand
TGTGTGTGTGTGTGTGTGTGTGTGTGTGTGTGTATGTGTGTGTGTGTGTGTGTGTGTGCGTGCGCGCGTGCCTGTGTGTGCGTGGATGTTCACTTTAAGATTGTAATCGACGCGCTGTGGCCGCCAGACAAAGCCTTGTATATGCCGACCTACATGTAGCTAAATTCTGTTCTCTTGTTCCCGCCTCGACGCCTATCGAAATGACTCAAGCGCCATCTTAAGTGTATCACTATCAGCCTTTGATCAGTAATGGCCGACTTAGCGCGGTAAAATTCTGACGCTACCTCCTCCCCCTCCCCGCCATCTCCTCCTCCCACTCCCCCTCCCTACTTCCTTGCCTCCCCCTCCCCCGCCATTTTCCTGCCCGTATCTTAATACGAGATACCGCGCCTCTGTCTGGTCCCTTTTATGCGCTACTGGTCTTTGTCGAAGTTTGAATAAGGTTTTGGCGGTGAGCGTGTATGGAGGGGAGGGGGGAAGGTGGGCACGGGGGAGGGTGTATAGGGCCGGGGTCACGCGGGTGTGACACCACCGCGGCAGGTAGCTAGCTTTTACGGCGACCAGGTGAGATGAAAGAGAGCTTTTTAGAATTTACGATAGATTGACGATGAGAGATTTGCAGCGGGGATATATATATATATATATATTATGTATATATATATATAATATATA
>NW_014594362.1:0-672 GCF_000485595.1 Priapulus caudatus | reverse complement strand
CTGCAATTCTTCCCGCCCGGGGTCCGCAATTCTTCCCGCCTTGGGTCCGCAATTCTTCCCGCCCGGGGTCCGCAATGCGCTCCTCCCTGCCATGTCCCCCACTACCTCCCCGCCACGCGATGTGCACACCGATCCTCACTTCAAGGCGGGCGATGAAACGAACAATCATACAGACAACAGTATCCGCGCGCGCGCATCCCCGCCACCGCCGCTCGTCGTCCCTGCTCCTCCTCCTCCTCCTCCTCATCCTCATCCTCCTCTTGCTCCTCCTCCTGCTCCTCCTCCTCCCCCTCCTCCTCCTCCTCCCCCCTCATCCTCTTTCCCCTCCTCCTCCTCCCCCCCTCCTCCTCCCCCTCTTCCTCCGCCTACGTATGTAGTAACGAAGCATGGGGCGAGCAATTACATACGCTAATTCACACGAGATCACAGTATAAATGAATTACCTGCTCACGCACATGTACGCACACACGCACGCGCCCACGCACACGCACACATGTACGCACACACGCACGCGCCCACGCACACGCACACATGTACGCACACACGCACGCACATGCACGCGCGCACACGCAGTTGGGTTAGCTTGCCCGGAGCGATGCTCACATAGAGAGAAGTGTGCGTGTGCGTGCGCGCATGTGTGTGCGTGTGCGTGCGCGCATGTGTGTGCGTGTG
>NW_014594360.1:0-672 GCF_000485595.1 Priapulus caudatus | reverse complement strand
ACACTTACCGATTCTCTTGCTCTCGCTCTCGCATTTTCTCTCTCACTCTCTCTCACTCTCACCCTTGTTCTCCTTCTCTCGCTTTCTCTCTCTCTCTCTCTCTCACTCTCCCCCTTGCTCTCTCTCTCCCGCTCACTCGCTCTCACTCATTCTCTCTCGCTCTCTCACTACTAAGCAGACATCCCTGTACTCCTTCCCAACTATCTCTTCTATCTTCCCAATCCTCTCCCCTCTCCCTGCTCTTCCCCCTCTCCCTGCTCCTCCTCCTCTCCCTGCTCTTCCCCCTCTCCCTGCTCATCCCCCTCTCCCTGCTCCATCCCCCTCTCCCTCCTCCTCCCCCTCTCCCAGCTCCTCCCCCTCTCCCCGCACTCACCCGAGCGGGTGTCCCTCCTCGATCATGCCGCGGGCGTTGTCTCCCAGCTCGCGTATCTGGTCGGCGTATTCCTCTATGACCTCCTCCTGCAGCGCGTGCTTCTTCATGTGCGCCTCGCACGAGAACTCATCCTTGCCACGGTCGTCCGTCATCATGTGCAGCTCCTGCTCCGACATCCACGCCTCCGCCTCGACCGTGTCGAAGAAATACTGCAGAGAGATAGAAAGAGAAGAAAGGGTTAAACGATTGCTGTGGGATGTACTGAGGAGGAGGAGAGGGGAGAAAGGGTTAAAGTGATT
>NW_014594359.1:0-672 GCF_000485595.1 Priapulus caudatus | reverse complement strand
GCCCGTAAATCGTACACGCTCGCGTGTATGTTCACTGTGACGTCAGTAGATCGTACACGCTTGCGTGTATATTCACTGTGACGTCCGTAGATCGTACACGCTCGCGCGTATGTTCACTGTCACGCCAGAAGACCGTACACGCTCGCGTGTATGCCCACTATCACATGTTAACGCTGTCGCCACAGAACGGAGTGGTAGTCGCTCATAGCTGACACGTAACGGTCTTTCGTAACACAACGGCGACACGTAACGTGGTTACACCATGTTATGGCGCAACGCAACCGTGACACGCGATGTAACGGTGCAACGTAACGGTGTTACACTATGTAACGGAGTCACGTAAATTAACGGTACTACGTAACGGTGCCACGTAACGGTGCCACGTAACGGTACCACGTAACGGTGCCACGTAACGGTGCCACGTAACGGTGTCACGTAACGGTGCCACGTAACGGTGCCACGTAACGGTACCACGTAACGGTACCACGTAACGGTGTCACGTAACAGTGCCACGTAACAGTACCACGTAACGGTGTCACGTAACAGTACCACGTAACGGTGTCACGTAACGGTGTCACGTAACAGTACCACGTAACGGTGTCACGTAACAGTACCACGTAACAGTACCACGTAACAGTACCACGTAACGGTGTCACGTAACGGTGTCACGTA
>NW_014594358.1:0-672 GCF_000485595.1 Priapulus caudatus | reverse complement strand
GATGGGAGCATTTGCCGGAGCCAGTCTACTCACCATCTTAGAAGTCCTCGTCTTCGCACGACCCAAACACCACCTGGTGGGCGACAGCAGAACCACGCAGACTATTGCCGTTAAAAGTACAAAAGCCGTCCAAACCACTCACGGCGCCGACTCCAAAGCGCCGACAGAATAACAGAACATTATTCATTTACTGCGCGTCGTGTTTGTGTGTGCATTTGCAAGAATTTATCGCTATTTTATCGCGCAATATTTTATCATAACGGTGTGAGGAAGATGAATGATAATAGAAATGATGATTTAGTCTCTATGTAGACAGCACCTGCGCTGTGTACAAATAAAACAATACTGAGTGTCAACATCGGCCAGAATAAAATCGATAGGCGAGACCTGTGTGGCGCCCGTTAGAGAGAAACGTACGCGGAAATTGCGGTGCAATTTGTTCGCGTTTTTTTCTGAAACAATAGCGCAGCTGTCGCGCGGCCGCTATTTATTATCTCCTCCTCTCTCTCTCTCGTTCTCTCTCTCTCTCTCTCGCGCGCGCGTCTGTGTGTGTAAACAAGGCAACAAGCGACGCGCGGGAAACGCAGACTCGGCTCCGGATATATTCGTGTGCACTCAATGTCCGGAGACCGCAGGTGGCGGAAGAGAAGTGTCGGTGTCTCTATATAGACA
>NW_014594357.1:0-672 GCF_000485595.1 Priapulus caudatus | reverse complement strand
ACCCGCCAAAACAAAAAACGCCAACACAAACCAAAACAATCACCCCAACCCCCTCCGTCGAAACCAAACTCTTCTACCATTAACACCCCCGCCCCCCCATCGCCAGGGGGCGCTACTCTGATCTCGATTCTGCTACGCGTTTTCACGCGACGGCTGTCGATTGGTCGCTGAGCGCGGCATGAACATTCCATGCACGGGCCTTGCATGAGCGATTGCACCGCCCCTCGTCAACCTCGCTTTCTCCGTCTTCATGCCTCAAGAAGGGGGCGCACCGCACGGTCGTCGTCGCCCGTGATGCTAATAACGGGAGGCTGCGTCGTTAGCGGTGTGAGTGATTCCGGGTGTAGTGCTTGCTGCTGGCACATGTAGAGAGTTAAGCCCAAAAAAGTAAATGGTTTTTTTTCGTTTCTCATTGCCCTGTGCCAGTGCTTGTTTGGTCCTGATGCAATATCCCTTTATTACCCTTTCCCCTCATTTAACAAAAACCTACATTCGAAGTCAAAGAGGCCAAAAAGTAGACTGATCACGAATTGATAGATACATGTAGATCTCACAATTTTCTGTATTTAAAAAAAGTTTTGGCAGCATTTAAAAACCTGTCGTCCGATTCTTATTTTATTGTGAATCAATGTTATGCGTGCGTGTCTGTGCATCACCACCACCACCACCACC
>NW_014594356.1:0-672 GCF_000485595.1 Priapulus caudatus | reverse complement strand
CATGAGGCAGCTATAGCAAGATTCATGGCGCACGCACGCATGTACGCACGCACGCACGTACGCACGCACGCACGCACGCACACACACACACACACACACACACGCACGCATATGCAGGGGTGAATATGACAAATTTGTCATCATTCACCCTAATATATGTTATAGCAGGATTACTTGAATAGGGAAAAGGGTCTCTATTCAGGTACTTCTGGTTATCATATATCATATTATATCAAATTTGCTCAATGGCGTCGGGTGACACGGTGCTGATGGGATAGTGCAGTGAATTTACAGAACGTAGAGACGACAGCCCAGCTACCACCTGTACGCTTGTTCACGCCAAACACACGTACGAACGCACGTACACACGTACGCACGCACACACACACACACACGCAAGCACGTACACGCACACACACGTACGCGCACGCACGGGCCCAAGAACGCACACACACACACACACGCACGCACGCAAGCACGTACACACACGCACACACACACACCACACGCACACGCGCGCACGCACGCACGCACGCACACGCACGCACACGCACATGCAGACGCACACACACGCACACCCACACATACGCACACGCACGCACGCACGCACGCGCTCACACACACACGAGCACGCCCCTACACACACCCCGCGCACACGCACACGCACACACA
>NW_014594355.1:0-673 GCF_000485595.1 Priapulus caudatus | reverse complement strand
ATCGTTCAATAATATAACCGAAGACTTCACCTTCAACCTTACTTGCATCAACTTTATCTGCAAGCGATTTCGCCGATGCTGATATTAATTCTTTCAAATCAAGATCAAGCTGTCGTTCGATAATTGTTCTGAGCACTCCTAGGGATGCACGGCGCAATGCATACGGATCTTTTTCACCCGTTGGCTTTTGGCCAATGGCAAAAATACCGACCAGGGTATCTAACTTATCGCTGATTGATAAGATTTGTCCCGTAACCGTACTTGCTGTTTCGTCACTCGCACCACGTGGCATATATTGCTCATCTAATGCAGTCGCAACTTCGTCCGGCTCACCTGCAACTTGTGCATAACGTTTACCCATGACTCCTTGTAAAGAGGCGAACTCGCCAACCATGTCAGTCATCAAATCACACTTACTTAATAAGGCGGCACGTTTAACATATTCAACATTGGCGTTTAGTTGATTAGCAATGTTTTCTGCAAGCGCTGCTACACGGCGAGTCTTATCAGCAACTGTTCCTAGTTTCGCTTGAAAGACAACTTTTTCTAAAGAATCATTAAATGACTCTAAAGATTGCTTTTGGTCTTGCTGCCAGAAGAACATCGCATCAGCAAGTCTAGGGCGCACCACGCGCTCATTGCCTTCTTTCACTTTTTCTGGAGACTTACTATC
>NW_014594354.1:0-673 GCF_000485595.1 Priapulus caudatus | reverse complement strand
CATTTGCATTGCTGGTTTAAGGTCAATGGCCTTTTGATCGCGATCTGACATGGGATTTGCGCCGTACATGGCGATGCCGGCACGCACCCAGGTGTTGTGTGCATCGGGCCAGCCTAGTATGCCAGCGGAGTTAGCGATGCCCCATTCATAGCCATGCAAGTCGAGCGCATTGATGGTGGCCAGTTGCTGCTCCGAAAATTTCGATTCAACATCATCCGCATTAGCTAAATGAGTCATCAGGCGTATCGGCCCGAGTGCAGGCATTTGTTCCAGTTGAGCGAGCACATCGGCAACCGCGTGGGGCTGATAGCCCAGTCGACCCATTCCCGAATCGACCTTCACCCAGACCTGGAGCCCATCCAGGTTGCCGCAAGCTTGCAAGTGGCTGATATGGACAGGCTGATGAATAACCGGGTCGAGCTTGTATACGATGCAGGTTTGTAATTCCTCTGGACGGAGGAAACCACCAAGCACGAGTATTTTCTGTTCGATACCTGCTTCTCGCAAAGCAACGGCTTCGCCAACGGCGGCGACGGCAAAGGCATTCGCCTCAGGCAGTGCTTTGGCAATTTCGATTGCGCCATGCCCGTAGGCGTCGGCTTTGACGACTGCGATGAGTCGTTTGTCACCGGAGATTTCTTTTAGTAATGCGTAATTGTGACGAACGGCATTT
>NW_014594353.1:0-673 GCF_000485595.1 Priapulus caudatus | reverse complement strand
GCTCTATCTCTTTCTTCGCTCTCCCTTTCTTGTTCTCTTTCTCTGCCTCACTGCCCCTTCCTCTCTCTGTCTGTGTGTGTCTCTCTCTCCCCTCCGTCTCTCCCATCTCCCGCGCCTTTTCTCCCTGCCTCTCTTTCTCCTTTTCTCTCTCTCTCTCTCTCTCAAACACATAAAAATCAATAATTTTATTTATTACCTAATAAAAATAGTTAATTTATATGAATTAATTAACCGCCGTCGGCCCACCCCACCCCTACCTCCGTCATTTCATTATCATTTTTTTATTATCAGTACGGTGTTACTATAGCACCATAACTTTCGCTCAATTTCACCCCCAGCAGTAGCAGCAGCGTGTCTACGGAGTGGTGTGTTGTTATATTATATATAGTATACTATATATATATATATATATATATATATATATATATATATATATATATACAACATTAATGACTTCATGAGCCGTAAAAGCATCGGCAGTAAAACCGCAGTAAAATAACGCAATGTCTCTATTTGAAATGTGGTTCCGCCTTATGACAATATGGCGGCACCGGACTCCCGCTGTTCGTGTTGCTGCTAGCCGCGGGGGACTAGTAGAGGTGTGAAGGTACATGTATATTGTATGTAGAGGTGGGAAGGAACATGTATATTGTATGTAGAGGTGGGAAGGAAC
>NW_014594352.1:0-673 GCF_000485595.1 Priapulus caudatus | reverse complement strand
ACACACACACACACACACACACACACACACACACACACACACACACACACACACACACACACACACACACACACACACACACACACACACACACACACACACACACACACACACACACACACACACGTCGATATCGTGTGTGACGGGTGTATGTGGTAATCCGTCACGCAGACAAGCAATCAATCAGATAGGCAGGGCAGCCATAGGCAGGCAGACAATCAATCAGACAAGCAAGCGGACATTGTAACGGGGCGCCCCCATCATCACCGGCACCCACATGTCACCACTACCAGCATCAACACCACCGGCAGTAGCAGCATCAACACCACCACCACCAGCAGCAGCAGCAGCAGAAACAGTAGTAGTAGTAGCAGCAGCAACACCACCAGCAACAGCAGTAGCAGAAACAGCAGCAGCAGCATCATCATCAGCAGCAGCAGCACCATCAGCAGAAGCAGCAGCATCAACACCACCACCAGCAGTAGCAGTAGCACCATCAGCAGCAGCCTTAATTTTAATAGGCGGCCAACGCAACATACATCAACCCGCCCGCGTATGTGGACGCGCGCGCACACACGCACACACACACACACGCACGCACGCACGCACGCACGCACGCACGCACACACACACACACACACACACACACACACCGACGTACAACAACGACGGC
>NW_014594351.1:0-673 GCF_000485595.1 Priapulus caudatus | reverse complement strand
ATATATATATATATACATATATATATATATATAAAGTAGTATATATCAAGAGAAGTAATGCGATTTTTTTTGGAGCGCATATGAGAAGAGATCAAAAGTAGCATATATATATGTAAAGTAGAATATATCAAAAGAAGTAATGTGACTCGTTTGGAACGCATATGAGCGCATGTTGATTTTTATCAGCGAAACTGAGACCGTTTCGAGTTTGAACTGAGATATTTAAACCGAAAGAGTTTTACTCACACGCAGTGGGCAGCTGTAAGTACCCACGATGGATGAATCAGGGTACCTCCGCAGAACTGGTGATTCGATCTGTCTAGTAAGGCCACCTGAAAGGGAGAAGGGCGTGTGTGCAGTGCACCACAAAGACCATATAAAAGCTCACGCATCCATATAAAAGTTGACGACTGGAACGTGGGCAAATTCTCGTCGAATAATGCACAGCGATGACTCATTGGGAAAAAACAGCCAAAATGCGTTGTGATTGTACGCCGGGCACAAAGGAGATAATAATCATATCGTGTTAGTTAAGGAACACCCAAATTTGTTTGAATTTGGACAGGAATACGGTGACCTTTATTTCTCCTTGAACCAAAGTTGTCCTCACAAAGCGCACATTACGACAGATGTACATGCGCGCGCGTGCGTGCGTGTGTGTGTGTGTGTGTGT
>NW_014594350.1:0-673 GCF_000485595.1 Priapulus caudatus | reverse complement strand
TGTGTATGTGTGTGTGTGTGCGCGCGTGTGTGCGTGTGAGTGAGCGTACTTGTTTTCGTACATGTACGTACACCTCCTTACATTATGTATCATGTTTTATCGCACGTTCACAGATTGTGATGTATGCTGAACGGACATCTAGTGGCTATCCATGGTCGGGCTGTGGTGGAACTCTCATTGAGCGTGACTGGATCTTAACAGCTGCTCACTGCACCAAGTAGGTGTCTTTTTCACCCGACAGATGGCGCCGTTTTCACGCCGCACTTTCTGTATAAACGAGCGTGAACCTCCGAACCGCGATCGTACAAACATTGAATCTTGTAACTCGTGTAGAATTACACATATCGTAACGCAGAAACCCATGAGTGCGATCTCATCATACACTGATTCTTTTTAACGACGAGGACAATCCCGTTTAGCTATAGATATCGGTGTGTAATTAAAGCTGTTGTCATAACGCGACAGTTTATTATCTCTATAGGTCACACGTGTTTTGTGCGTGTTTACTTCACGTGTCTACTATGCCTTTAATTTACGTTTTTATTATGCGCCTACTTATCATGTCTACTGTGTGCTCATAGTGGCAAGGGACCAGATGATCTTCCCCTGATGATTGCTGGGAGTCTCAATCTGTACTACCTAGATGCTGGGCAATATCGATGGGTGAGTGAGT
>NW_014594349.1:0-673 GCF_000485595.1 Priapulus caudatus | reverse complement strand
CCTCCGTCCATCCATCCACCCTTCCGTCCTTCCACCCGTCCGTCTGCCCTCCACCCGTCCGTCCGTCCGTCCCTCCACCCGTCCGTCCGTCCGACCGTCTGTCCCTCCACCCGTCCCTCCGTCCATCCATCCACCCTTCCGTCCCTCCACCCGTCCGTCCGTCCTTCCACCCGTCCGTCCGTCCTTCCACCCGTCCGTCCGTCCTTCCACCCGTCCCTCCGTTCGTCCGTCCGTCCGTCCGTCCGTCCCTCCACCCGTCCCTCCCTCCGCCCGTTCGTCCGTCCGTCCGTCCACAGGTCCGTGCCGCAGGCACACGTGGGACTTTTCTCCGCCACTACAATATCACTCCACACGGCCGAATGCGTGCTGAATGCGTGTTGATGAGGCGGAGGCGGAGGCGGGGGGAGGGGAGGCGGGGGGAGGGGAGGAGGGCGCAGGTCGTGGCTAAGTCTCATGTTGAAAGTGAACTCACATTTGACAGGCAATGATGATGATGACGATGACTGACAGCGATGATGATGATGATGATGATGATGACTGACAGCGATGATGATGATGATGATGATGATGACTGACAGCGATGATGATGACGATGACAGCGATGAATGAACCTGCATTGGCCGATCACGCGACGCTTTTTATTACCTCCGCGCAACGGAGGTCATGTAATCGG
>NW_014594348.1:0-673 GCF_000485595.1 Priapulus caudatus | reverse complement strand
CTCGCTGTCTCTCTCTCTCTCTCTCTCTCTCTCTCTCGCTGTCTCTCTTCCTCCTACTCTTTCTCTCCCTAAAACTCGTGAGCGCGGACATGTCAACAAAGCTTATGCGCATTAACTATCGTGCGCGCGCTTCTTCACCGCTAGAATCTAAACACATACTCACGTCCCAGAGAAACCAAATTCTAGAGATCTTAGGCCCACATAAATTATGGGCATTACTTTCGTCTACGATGGTCTTGTACAATCAACGTATGATGAGATGGATACCGATTAAGGTCAGTTAGACAGACACGAGGGGCTCTCTAGCAGCGGTTCTCTCGTCCCACATGACACATCACAAAGCCTGGATCATAGAAATAGATAGTAAACTTAGCAGATATAGGTTGTCCGCTTATTTCTATGGCTCGGACAACATGTAACGATTCGCTTATGGCAGTATATATATTATTAATAAATACCTTAAAGGGACACGGCAAGAACGGGGTCGATTGTTACAACGCATAGAATATTCGTAACACGGGAATACAGACAATAGTGATATAAATAGAGAGAGAGAGAGAGAGAGAGAGAGAGAGAGAGAGAGAGAGAGAGAGAGAGAGAGAGAGAGAGAGAGAGAGAGAGAGAGAGAGAGAGAGAGAGAGAGAGAGAGAGAGAGAGAGAGAGAGAGAGAGAG
>NW_014594347.1:0-673 GCF_000485595.1 Priapulus caudatus | reverse complement strand
TATATATATATATATATATATATAGGCCTGCGAGTCTGCCTCCGCTAAAAATGTGCCCCCTTCCCATACTTCCTCATTGTCATTCCTTTCCCCGAATCTCGGCTAAGCAGAACTCTCAGAACGTCTGCACTGCCGATATCAGGCGTTATAGGTAGAACCGTGCTAGTGAAACAATAACTGTCAACGAAAAAAATTCGCGCGAGAGAAACCGCTCCCAAGCCGCTGCACGGTCGCCTAGGCTTGAGGACTACTTTCACGTGTCGGCAGTACCCCGTGTAGATACCGCGCTCACGTAGCACGTGCAGGCGTCCTCCTTCCCCTCCCCCTTCCCCCTCCCCCTCCCCCCGTGTATCTGTTTACGCCGACGTTCCGCGTGCACGCGTACTTAAACATATTCACGCGCATGCGCATCGATAACGACGTCAGTCTACTTACCTGTAAGTAGGTGCAGAGACAACAGGTAACAGGTAGCATTCTGGCTAGCGACAAGGTCTCACGCGCGCTCGTAGCTCCGACACCGCGCGCAGACGACCTGGCCTCCGTTCAGAACTTGCCGCTAAAAATGACGATTTTTACCTGGCAACAACTGGAGCCAGGACAAGCTCTGCCCCCCCCCCGCCGCGCGCGTGTGTTGTGTGTGTGTGTGTGTGTGTGTGTGTGTGTGTGTGTGTGT
>NW_014594346.1:0-673 GCF_000485595.1 Priapulus caudatus | reverse complement strand
GAGCCTGCCCTCATTGCAGTCGCCGCAGAATCTGCAAAGATCGCAGCACAAGGCGGAGTTATCCTTGACAATGAAATATCAAGGCAGAGTTATGCAACAGGTTTGCGTCTAACCGTGGCTTTTTCAGTAGGCTTGGCCATACTCATTGGGGTACTACGTATTCTTAAAGGCTGGCCGATTCACTACTTAATTATTGGCGGGTATATTGGAGTAATGATTATGACGCCATTGGCACCACAATCTATTATTGGTATTGCTTATGACTCGGGAGGCGTCACCACTTCAACCATCACAGTACCACTAGTGACAGCTTTAGGCGTTGGTTTGGCCAGTAGTATAAAAGGACGTAACCCAATGATAGATGGTTTTGGCTTGATCGCCTTAGCTTCTCTCACCCCCATCATTTTTGTGATGGCTTATGGGATGATGATCTAATGGAAGGACTGATACAGTGGATGGTCGACTTTGCTGGTGTGGTGTTCTCCACCTTGCGTGATGTGTTACCTATTGCCGCAATTATCTTTGGTTTTCAAATCTTTGTATTACGCCGCCCTATTGCCAATTTACGGCGCGTCTTGGTTGGCTTTTTGTATGTATTAGTAGGGCTAGCGCTATTTTTACAAGGTTTAGAGCAAGCCTTATTTCCTTTAGGTCGTTTAATGGCAGAACAACT
>NW_014594345.1:0-673 GCF_000485595.1 Priapulus caudatus | reverse complement strand
CTACTACTACTACTACTACTACTACTACTACTACTACTACTACTACTACTACTACTACTACTACTACTACTCTACTACTACTACTACTACTACTACTACCACTACTACTACTACTACTACTCTTTCCTCTTCTTCTTCTTCTTCTTCTTCTTCTCACTTCTCCTTTCTTTCTTAACTTTCGTTCCTCTACCTTATTCTAATTCTTACTTACCTTCGCGAACTCCATCTGGGCATCTCTCTCCTTGCCCGGCGACAATAACGGCATGGCGACGACGGTGACGACGTTGACGATGACAGCCACCACCAGAATCCAAGCGGTGAAGTCCGTAGCAGCAGCCATGAAGGAAGATGAACCTTGTGCGTGCGTGCGTGCGTGTGTGTGTGCTCGTGTCACGTGTTAGTAGTGATCTGCACGCACGCTCCGCGCTACCGCTGCTACTGCCGCTGCTGATACTACGGCCATCACCTAGATGTAAACTCGTTCATTGAGTGGCAAGCGGGTCGGCAGCGGTGGCGATGGTGGCGATGATGGCGACGGCAGCGGTGGCGATGGTGACGATGGTAGCGATGGTGGCGACGTGACGCGTGACGCGTGCGTGTGAGCGCAGAGCGAGCGGAAACCTAAGTTAGATAGGATGAACTAGTAGCGATCGCTCTCTCTCTCTCTCTCTCT
>NW_014594344.1:0-673 GCF_000485595.1 Priapulus caudatus | reverse complement strand
TATCTCGCGCTCTCTCTTTCTTTGATTCTTTCACTCTCTTTCCTTGATTATCTCTTTCTCTCTCTTTTCTTGATTCTCTCTCTCTTTCTCTTTTCTCGATTCTCCCTCTCTCTCTTTCATTCCTCGATTCATTCGCTTTTCTCTTGATTCTCTCTCTTCATCGCTCCTCTCTCGTTCTCTCACTTCATCGTTCCTCTCTCGTTCTTGCTCTTCATCGGCCCTCTCTCGTTTTCTCTCTCCATCGCTCCTTTCTTGTTCTCTCTCTCTTTATTGCTTCTCTCTTGTTCTCTCTCTTTATCGCTCTTCTCTCGTTCTCTCTCTTTATCGCTTCTCTCTCGTTCTCTCTCTTCATTGCTCCTCTCTCCTTCACTCTCTTTATCGCTCCTCTCGTTCTTTCTTTATCGCTCCTCTCTCCTTCTCTCTTTATCGCTCCTTTCTCCTTCTCTCTCTTTATCACTCTTCTCTCGTTCTCTCTCTTCATTGCTCTTCTTTCCTTCTCTCTTTTTATCTCTCCTCTCTCGTTCTCTCTCTTTATTGCTCCTCTCTCCTTCTCTCTCTCTCTTTATCGCTCTTCTCGTTCTCTCTCTTTATCGCGCCTCTCTCCTTCTCTCTTCATCGCCCCTCTTTCGTTCTTTCACTTCATCGCTCCTTTCTCCTTCTCTCTTTATCGATC
>NW_014594343.1:0-673 GCF_000485595.1 Priapulus caudatus | reverse complement strand
AATCGCCGAGCATGGGTGCGCTGTCCGGGCTGATTGCCGTAAGCCCGAGCAGCGCCTGGGCGGGCTCGCGCAGTGCCTCGTCGGCGATCCAGTAGGGGCTCAGCGCCACACGCTGGCCGACGCGATAGCCGTACACGCCTGCGCCGACCGCAAGCACCCGGCCGACGCCGTTGGTCCCCGGCGAAAACGGCCCCTGCGGGTAACCATAGGGCAGCTTGCCCTGCACGTACTGGCGCGTATAGCTCAGGAGCGGCACGGCCTCCACACCCACCAGCAGCGCGCCGCGGCGCGGTTCGGGTTGCGGCACGTCGCGCAGTGCGAGCGGCTGGCCGGGTCGATCGAGCATCCAGGCTTTCATGGCTTCTCCTGATGGAAAGCGGGTTCATCTGACGGATTGAACTCTAGGCGAGCCAGACGTATTCTTGAAATCAATTACCGATATCCCACCCATCAACGTGATTGATCTCTCCGGCATCGACTTGAACCTGCTACGCGGCTTTTCGATGCATGTGGCCTGGCATCCGCGCAATCACGCCGATCCCGCGCTCGTATGGCTACGCGAAGCCGTGGCCGCGCTGAGCACCGGCAGCATGGTTAGCTATCCTCTCGAATGACTCGTGCGCAATTCGTCAGTCGATTGATCCGGCGATTGTCCGCCTGCGCGCCGCCTATA
>NW_014594342.1:0-674 GCF_000485595.1 Priapulus caudatus | reverse complement strand
AAGGTGAGGAGGAGGGAGAGTGCGCGGGATGCTGCTGGAGGGTGAGGGTGAGGGGGAGGGGGAGTGCGCGAGCCGACCTCCTACCTCCGACAGCAGACAGGAAGCCAAAAAGAACAGGACAGAGTTAGGAACGAGGAGGTAGGAGGAGATGAGGGCGTAAGAGGGCGGATGTGTGTTAGGGGGACGGGGGTGTGTTAGGGGGACGGGGGATAATTACACTGCCTCATGTGCGATCCGATTCATTCTATATTACTCGTCCTCATTATCCCTCCTCCGCCTTCTCCCTCCCTTCTCCTCCGCCCTCCTCCGCCCTCTCCCTCCCTTCTCCTCCGCCCTCCTGCGCCTGTTCTTTCCTCATCCTCCTCTCTCATCCGCTCTCTTACGCTCTCCTCCGCCCTCCTCCGCCCTCTCCCTCCCTTCTCCTCCGCCCTCCTGCGCCTGTTCTTTCCTCATCCTCCTCTCTCATCCGCTCTCTTACGCTCTCCTCCGCCCTCCTCCGCCCTCTTCCTCCCCCATACTCCTCTTGCATTCGCTCTCTTCCTCCCTCATCCTCCTCTCTCCCCCGTCCCCCTAACACACCCCCGTCCCCCTAACACACACCCCCGTCCCCCTAACACCCCCGTTCCACTAATACACACTCCCGTCCCCCGTAACACCCCCGTCCCCCTAACACA
>NW_014594341.1:0-674 GCF_000485595.1 Priapulus caudatus | reverse complement strand
GAGCAAGACGAGAGCGCTGGTTTAATTTGAAACCTTGCTACTAATAACAAACATTCAGTTCCTAGCGCTTCAATGATTGCCCTGCTAAACAAACCTTTCGATGTATTATGCCAATTCACCGATGAAGATGGTCGTCGCACACTTGCTGACTACGTAGAAATAAAAAACATCTATGCCGCAGGAAGACTTGATCGTGATAGCGAAGGTTTAGTTGTACTTACAAATGACGGTAGGTTACAACATAAAATAACCGACCCAAAAAATAAAATGGTTAAAACCTATTGGGTACAAGTTGAAGGCATAATTACCGATAAAGCCATTAAACAATTATCAAAAGGCGTTGCGCTTAAAGATGGTTTAACAAAACCTGCTACTGCAAAAAAAATAAAAGAACCGAAAAAACTCTGGCAAAGAAACCCACCTATAAGAGAGCGAGATTTTTCCCGACTACAAAGGCAACCGACCACCCGCTCCCGAAGAACTCAAAAACCAATTTAAACACTGCAGAGACTTTTGTCGCGCAGCAGGCATTGCCGATTTTTCTAGCAATCGTTTTTGAAGGTGATGACATCATCGGCACGCTTGCCACACGTTTTAGAGAAAAAGGTTACAACATAACCATCCTCAGTGCGGACAAAGATCTCGCTCAACTGCTGCGCCCTGGTGATGTGTGG
>NW_014594340.1:0-674 GCF_000485595.1 Priapulus caudatus | reverse complement strand
GTAACGGTAACCTAACGTACTACCGTACAACGGTAGACGTCGTAGTGTCGTAGTACCTTACGTCCGTACTACTCGTGTGTGTGTGTAGTGTATTTATATATATATATATATATATATATATATATATATATATATATCAAGGTACTGCCGGCCCTATTTATTCTTTGTCAAGAGTATGGATTCCGCACAACATAAATATAAAGGAATTCCTGCGAAAACGTGCGAAACCAATACAGGATTTCGGGGCATATATATTCGCCGGAACTACGCGTAGAAACAACATTCGCCGTTGCGTGTCCACCTCGTCTACATAATTTATAGGATCTATAACACGAGACCTGCGTGCACGGAAACAATACGCAGCTAATGTGGGACACGGTCACACCTAACCTGATTGATATAAGCCTATGTCGCTTGTAATGGCGAACAGCGACGATGTCGCTTTGGATTCTGTGACAGGCCTCGCTCAATAATATCTCTCGTATATGTTCAGTGCACGCCTGTAATTGCGATTAAGCGACGTAAGCATCGTTCACCGCTTCTATCCACGATTAATGAACGAGTGATGTTTAATTTAAGCGCCGCGTGACGTATAGCATGGCGCTTTCCTGTCACATTTCCAGCAAAATTGATTCTTTATATACGTATATATTATATACATATATTTATATATA
>NW_014594339.1:0-674 GCF_000485595.1 Priapulus caudatus | reverse complement strand
ATACTCACGCTTACCAATACTGCGTTGAATCTTTAGGTTTAGATGAAGGTGAAATCTTCAACATGTACCGCGAATTACCCGCAGTGGCACGTAAAGCCGAATGGGCACTACCTTTCACACAACATCTTGCTGATCCTAACTTCCATACAGGCACACCAGAAAACGATCAAAAACTTCTACGTGAATTAATTGCCTTTTATGTTGTGTTTGAAGGTATCTTTTTCTACGTTGGTTTTGCACAAATATTATCTATGGGTCGTCGCAATAAAATGACCGGTGTTGCCGAGCAATTCCAATACATTCTACGTGATGAATCTATGCACATGAATTTTGGCATTGATGTTATCAACCAAATAAAAATTGAAAACCCACATCTTTGGACAGCCGAATTCCAAGAAGAAATGACGCAACTAATTCGCGATGCCGTTGAAATTGAAACACAATACGCACGTGACACCATGCCTCGTGGTATTTTAGGTCTCAACTCACCAATGTTTGAAGAATACCTACAGTTCATTGCCAACCGTCGTTGCTCACAAATTGGTTTACCAGAACAATATGCTGGCGCTAGCAACCCATTCCCGTGGATGTCTGAAGTATTAGACCTTAAAAAAGAGAAAAACTTTTTTGAAACACGAGTGACTGAATACCAAACAGGTGGTGCGCTTAGCTGG
>NW_014594338.1:0-674 GCF_000485595.1 Priapulus caudatus | reverse complement strand
TGGACTAATAGACGAGCACGTCGTCGCAGCGACGCGTGCGCGCGGCGTGGGCGAAACGACTCGGGGCGTCAGTCTGAGTCTATACGGCGACATCGCGGATGAGTTTAATACGGATGATGCGCCTGAGCGCCGGTAGGATTTTTCTTCGAGTGGAATAACGATTTACTTGTCGCCTGGCGATTTATTTACCGCTGCGCGCGCGTTGGCTCCGATAGAAGAACGTACATGAAAAAATCTGTCATCGCAAATGCTTGGGTGCGAAGAGGCACGTAGTATAGGTTTGCACGATTCCTCAGTAATTGGCACACGACCATCACAATCGTAGCCGATCGGTGGGCGCCTGCATCCTAGCAACGATTGAATCCTCATCAGAGCAATGCTGGTACATGTATCCCATAGCAACGCTCTCATCCCAGCAACGCGCGCTTCCCTCCTTCCCTCTCATCCGAAAAATGATCACATCCGTGATTCCTTTTCCTAATAACGCTCGCATCCTCACCCTTCCACCTCCCGCATCCTCACCCTCCCACCCCTCGCATCCTCACCCTCCCACCCCTCGCATCCTCACCCGCCCACCGCCGCATCCTCACCCTCCCCCCGCCGCCTCCGCCACTCCTCACCCTCCCACCCGCCGCCGCCACTCCTCACCCTCCCACCGCCTCCGCCACTCCTCC
>NW_014594337.1:0-674 GCF_000485595.1 Priapulus caudatus | reverse complement strand
ATAGATAGATATAGATAGATAGATAGCTTTGGGAATAGCTCTATTAACCACGATTGCTCTTTACTATCGTCCTTTAAAACACACGCGCTTTACATCAAACGCTTTTCATCGCGATTACCTTCGGCTGTAAATTTTTTATCTCGATACTTATGATTGAGAAATCATGACTCAATTGCGACTGCATCAACAAGTACGTAGGTAAAAATTTCCCGTGCATGTTAATGACGCGGGATAACCTCGCGCAATAGAAAAGCTCTTCAGAAAGAACTGTTAAATAAACACTTCGGAGAGGCAAATTAGCTCGCGGTGGGCGTGCTCTAACGAAAACGAAATCCGCGGCTCAATCATGAATAGTTACCCGATGTGGAAAAAATGATCTATTTCGGGCACGATAGAAATTTACAAAATATTGCTAATGGAGTCAGTCAGTGAGCTTTGTTCATTCATATGTCTTGCTTTACACATAAAGCTTTTCAGTATACGAACAGCGTGGTGCGGTGTGCATGATAACTTGCATGCAGTCCTTTAGGTGGTGGGTGCGTGCGATAGGTCTGACGTATATACATATATAAATATAAATAAATAAATAAATAAATAAATATATACACATATATATATATATATATATATATATATATATATATATAGTATACTATATATATATTATTTAGTTT
>NW_014594336.1:0-674 GCF_000485595.1 Priapulus caudatus | reverse complement strand
CCCTCAAAGGGGGTTATATGCCAACTGTAAGTCTTTTCGCGCGACAAAACACCCTTTTCATCAATGCGCAAAATGGATGCTGCCAACTCTAGTAAGGCATCGGTTTGATGATTAAACCCACCCGTTTCCAAGTCAATTACGATAGGTAAAAAACCCCGAAAGCGCTTGCCCATTGGAATAATATTTTCTAGCGCGACGCTAGTTACATCTTTATTGTCTACAGTCATTCCGCAAAGCTTACAGGATTGTCTTAGAGGATTCCAAATATTGTGGCGCAAGCCTGAAAAAAATACCGCTATCATCAGCTAAAGAATGCTTGCATTGCGCTAAAACCTCTCTCTCATGCCTTGTTTATCTTTCTCAATGCGCCGCGCTTTGGCTTTCTGTATCACGGGCTTTAATTGCTTGGATACTTCTGTCCAGGCGACATCCTGATCGGCTTGGGATTTTATCCAACACGATGCCGCTCCTTGTAACTTAGCCAGCGGTAAATCATCCCAATCACAATGTCGCCACTGAATCGGCACGAGAATTTGTTTGCCCTTTTTGTGATTATCTAAGGCAGTAGTCAATTCCCGATGACAAAAATCAGAGTTGATAAAATCTTGACTCACTAAGCACAACACAATATCCGCTGATTCCAATTGCTTGAAAATCTCTTCTTCCCACGCTGC
>NW_014594335.1:0-674 GCF_000485595.1 Priapulus caudatus | reverse complement strand
GTACCGTACCTACCCGTACCCCGTACCGTCGTAGTACGTACGTACGTACTACGTACGTACGTACC
This sequence comes from Priapulus caudatus, assembly GCF_000485595.1. Classification (NCBI taxonomy): domain Eukaryota; kingdom Metazoa; phylum Priapulida; class Priapulimorpha; order Priapulimorphida; family Priapulidae; genus Priapulus; species Priapulus caudatus. Next base: position 609 of record NW_014594335.1, on the reverse strand, counting down.
GTACCTACGTTACTTACTACTTACTCTTCTTCTACTACTACGAATAGTATATAAAGTATATATATATATATATATATATATATATATATATATACACTCACATTATGTCTCATCCATGGTTGAACGACTGTGAAGCGTTCTTGAACTTAATCTCTCTTCCCTAACATTAGTCCCAGTTCAGTTACAAATCGATCTTAGTGCAAGTGCTGATCCTATCATATACAGGAGCTAGAATAATAAGTGCTTTAGTGAAGGCATCCGCGATAACGGCTAATGATACAGATTTACGTAAAGATAAAATATGACGAAGATAGCTCTATTATCTACCAACCGAGTGAACTTATTTAATGAGATAAAATATGACAATGGATAAACTCTAGGTCTCCAACACGTAGGTAATATCAACGAGCTATGTCTTATTTCCTGGACGTTAAAATTGTCCAAGAAACATTACGCTGGTAGTCGCCTTACGAACGCACGCACGCACGCATGCACACTCACGTACGCACGCACGCGCGCACGCTCACGTATTTGTTTATGACATGCGGATTAGGTATTAAAACATGCAAAATAGCCCCCAAAACACACGTAAACGCACACAGAATTTAT
>NW_014594334.1:0-674 GCF_000485595.1 Priapulus caudatus | reverse complement strand
CTCCGCTGTGCGTGCGTGCGTGCGTGCGTGTGCGCACAGGTCCGGAAGCTATCGGCACCCCCTCCGCTGTGCGTGCGTGCGTGCGTGCGTGCGTGCTTATACGCACAGGTCCGGAAGCTATCGGCACCCCCTCCGCTGTGCGTGCGTGCGTGCGTGCGTGCGTGTGCGCACAGGTCCGGAAGCTATCAGCACCCCCGATCCCGCTTCCGCTGCTGCTTATCACTCATAAATACCAACGAGATGAAACGTTCCGCTACACGCACGCACGCACGCACGCACGCACGCACGCACGCACGCACGCACGCACGCACACTCACGCATCATCAGGACTCTATTATTCACTCCTGATATCATCGTGTTGCCGACGTTGCCGGGATGGCTGTCGGCAGGAATGTTGGCCGACAGGGAAGACGTCAGTGTATGATCATGAGACGCTCATGACTTGACTGCATGCTCTCTAACACCAGTCGTAGTAACAAGGGTAAATAATGACAAATAGTAAAAAATAGTGAAAAATAATAGTGACAAATAGTGAAAAATAATAGTGACAAATAGTGAAAAATAATAGTGACAAATAGTGAAAAGTAATAGTGACAAATAGTGAAAAATAATAGTGACAAATAGTGAAAAATAATAGTGACAATTAGTGAAAAATAATAGTGACAAATAGTGAA
>NW_014594333.1:0-674 GCF_000485595.1 Priapulus caudatus | reverse complement strand
CCTATTATCTTGTCAGTTAAATGTCCACTTGCTTTCAAGAAAGAAATGTTTAGTTAACTGAGTTAGCAAGAACGGCATGTATTATATATTATATAGTGATTGAAGTCCTTAGGATTATGTTTCTACTTACCAGGTCTTCTTCTGAGCTGTCATCAGAATCAGGTGATATATCTCTCTTCCTTCCCCTACGCTGCAAGTTTACATGATTTTCTATTTTCAGCATTTCGTGACACACATCGGCAATGACCACTACGGAAATTTCCTGCTTTGCAATAAACACAAGTTCTTTGTATCTACTGTCATCTTGAAACAATGTAATGACTTAGAAAAACTTACACATGACTTTTAACTAGAGTGTAATCAAATGGTCATATTATACACTACACTATACCATCTAATGATACCATTATTTGGATACAACGCAGAACGTACCCTAGATTTACGTGCAGTTTCACGTTCACTTTATTTGATAATAATTTTTTATTTGTTATCGTATCTGTCCTGAAAGGGTACATTTGAGGTTCACTGTCTGTGATTACGCAAGACATTATTCTTACCGGTAGCATTTCTTGGCCTTTCGAATGCATGGCATCATAGCGCTCCGTCATATGTACCACCGACACATCAAGTGCACACAGTGCACACTTCTCTGTGCATGCCTCACGCTGCAGGAG
>NW_014594332.1:0-674 GCF_000485595.1 Priapulus caudatus | reverse complement strand
CTCTCCCTTCCTCTCTTCTCTCTTCTTCTCTCTCTCTCTCCCTCCTCTCTCTCTATCTCTTCTCTCCTCTCTCTTTTCTTCTCTCTTTCTTCTCCCTCCTCTCTCTCTCTTCTATCCCCCCCCTCTCTCTCTCTTTCTCTCCATCCTCTAACCACATTTCCCCGCACGCTCCCTCACCTGTAATTAAACATAATATAGTGTTCACGTCATCCGTATGCAGCAGATGCAATATATATAACAATCATAATAATTATGCTCTCCAATTCTACCGCAACTCCATACAAAAAACACTCGCACACGTGCACGCACACAGGTTACCGCATACTGTGAAACACTGTGGGATCACAATGTCGGTGAATAGAGACAGGAACCTCCCTCCTCCATCCATCATGCGGCAGTGACAGGCCGCATTTGCATATGGCGACAAACACTCGATGTACTAAAATACACTTCATAATTACACAATCTATCAATTTTCGCTGCTCGACCTCGCCTACGCACGACTGAGACCATTGATTATTCACGTCAAGGTTCATGTACCAACCTGTGCTTGTGTGCGTACGTGTACGTGTGTGAAGGCATGTGCGGTCTGTAAGGTATATCATGTATATAGGTATACCGGTGTCTCTCTATATCTCTGCCTGTCGCAGTCGTTTTGCCTCCCGCTCTCTCTC
>NW_014594331.1:0-674 GCF_000485595.1 Priapulus caudatus | reverse complement strand
TCCCACCTACCTCCCCCTTCCTACCTCCCTCCACCTCCCACCTTCCTCCCCAACCATCCCACCTCCCTCCCTACCTCCCCAACCCGCCCTCTCACCTCCCTCCCCATCCCACCTGCCTCCACCTCCCAGCCTCCCTCCCCCATCCCTCCTACCTGTCGCGGGCGCTCTGGCTTGTCCAGCTTTACCGGGGGCAGCGGCGCGTCGGCTGCGGTGGTCCCCTTCTTCGCGGGCTCCTTGGACTTCCTGCGTCCTCTCACCAGCATGTACACCTGAAGCGAAGCACAGACCTCAAGTAAGTTGCAAGCAGACAAGCGTGCATCAGTCGCGCACGCGTGCTCGCACGCCGACGCGACCATCAGTGTCTCGGCCGACGCCGCCGCCGCACAAAAGTCGCGGTTACTCCGTAAAAACAGCGATCAGCGCCACCTGGTGGCGCACGCGGCGCCGCCTATTGACGGAGAAAAAAACCGGAAGAGAATGAGAGCGCGGTGCGGGGAGGCGGAGGTGATGTAAGAGTGGCCGCGCCGACACGCGGTAAATACGAGGGCGCGAGTGGCGCCACCTACCACGACGACGACGAGACAAGCGAATGGCGCGGCGCAGGAGGAGGCGACGTAAGAGCAGCGCGCCGCCGCACGATAAATACAAGCACCGGTGGCGCCACCTACCACGAC
>NW_014594330.1:0-674 GCF_000485595.1 Priapulus caudatus | reverse complement strand
TCAGCAATATGCTGTGACGTAGGACCATCACCTTGATGCTCAAATGCCCCCGAGATATTCATCAAACAGCCCGCGTCCTGACTCACTAAAATTGTCGCGCCTGTGTCACGAATCGCGGTGGTTTTATCTTCTACCATAGCCGCTGAAATTTCAGGCTGTTTAATAGCAAAAGTACCGCCAAAACCACAACATTCTGTTTTATACGCTTGTTCTAAAACAGTGACCTTTTTAAGTTGCCCCACCAAAACTTCGATTTTATCGGCCACACCCATTTCTCTGCGTGCAGAGCAAGAAGTATGCACCGCAACCTCTACCGCCTCACCTAAATCATCCAACTGAATAGCCAATACATCGACTAAAAACTCAGTGAGTTCAAACACTCTACTCGCCACATCCAGTGCGAGTGCTTCATGTTCTGTGTCAGAAAAAAGCTCACGGTAATGATGCTTCATCATGCCCGCACAAGAACCAGAGGGCACAACAATGGGAATATCTTTAGGGAATAATTGTAATTGTTTCAACGCCACCTGACGTGCTTCATCGCGGTAGCCAGAATTCCACGCAGGTTGCCCACAACAACTTTGATCCTGCGGGTAAATCACTCGCACACCTTCGCGCTTTAAGAGCTGCATCGCAGACATACCTGCGTGCGGATACATCAAATCGATCAGACA
>NW_014594329.1:0-674 GCF_000485595.1 Priapulus caudatus | reverse complement strand
GGTAATGTATAGCTGTCCGGCCATCTGTCTGCACGCGCGCATACGTGCGTGTGTGTAAAAAGCATGCGTACGCGCGTGCGTGCGTGCGTGCGTGCGTGTGTGCGTGTGAGGTCCGCTGCGTCCAGTATCTGTACTTACTAGATATATTGTCTGCTGTATTACGCCGCTGTATAAAGTACCTTTGCACTCATGTACACTGTGATGAGCATATCAGTCGCGAACGGTTGTCGTGTGACATAGATAATAAAAGACCGTAAAAATTGCGTGGAACGGCTGGCTATACGCTTGGTTGGACCTTAATTGTGCGCATTTGTGAATTTGCGCATTTGAGGGAATTACGTTTGTGTGCATTGTTCGCGTGATCAGGTCAAAGGTCATATAAAACCGTTCGAAAGCCTTGCAGTTTTTTTTTGCGAATTCGAGAAATTTCTCCTCGGCGACAACAATTGGCGCCACTAGTCCTCTACGTGGAAGAATCAATATCGGGAGCGGCCAGTTGATTGGCTGTCGCGCGTGAATCACCGATTCCGTTAAAAAAACGCGAGTCGCGGGATTTTCGTGGTGAATTGGGTGGTCTTAACTCCGTAATCCTAGACAAGCCGCGGCGACCAGAATAACTTTTTAACGCATGGCTTATGATATTGCGCACCGCTGAACACGTAAAGATGATAGAC
>NW_014594328.1:0-674 GCF_000485595.1 Priapulus caudatus | reverse complement strand
AGAGAGAGAGAGAGAGAGAGAGAGAGAGATAGATAGTGAGAGAGAGACAGAGACAGAGAGAGAGAGAGATAGATAGTGAGAGAGAGACAGAGACAGAGAGAGAGGGAGAGAGAGAGAATCAAACCCTCCCGCTTTTTCTTTTCTTTACCTCCTTTTTAATCATTTTCACTCCCCCTCTCTCTGTTTCTCTCTCTGCCTCCTCCTCCTTCTCCTTCCCTATCTTACTCTTTCTTTCTTTTTCTCTTCCCCTCCCACTCTCTCTCTGTGTGTCTCCTTCATACTCGTGTTTGATGTTTACATAGCGAGCGCGTGTGTTTCTGCACTCTGTGTGTGTGCGTGTATGTGCGCGTGCGTGCGTGCGTGCGTGCGTGTGTCACTGCACACATAGTGTGCGTGTGTGTGTGCCTGCGTGCGTGCGTGCGTGCGTGTGTCACTGCACATAGTGTGTGTGTGTGTGTGTGCGTGCGTGCATGCGTGAGTGCGTGCGTGCGTGCGTGCGTGCGTGCGTGAGTGCGTGTGTGTGTGCGTCACTGCTGGACGTACAGATGAAAGCGACGTTTCCGTAGTCACGTCATCTCTCTGTCTGCATTGCTCGCTGTAAAAAACACAATTGCGTTGTCGTGTTTTTCTTCTGTCGTATTCATCGGTCTTCATATATATATATGTATATATAT
>NW_014594327.1:0-674 GCF_000485595.1 Priapulus caudatus | reverse complement strand
CCTCTCTCACTCCCTCCCCCCTCTCTCTCTCTCTCTCTCTCTCTCTCTCTCTCTCTTTCTTTCTTTCTCTCCCTCCCGCTTGCTCTTTCGCTCTCGTTCTCTCTCATGCTCACCCACGCGCATGCGTACATCCTCAATCTCACTCTTCCTCCTCACTATTCTCAGTCTTCTGCTTCCATTCCTCATTCGCAGCTCTCTTAAGTAAACGCGTTCTTTCATAATTAAATATATAACGACAAAAGAATCTCTGTAACCTAATCGTTTAATCCTACAAGCAACCTGTAATCCACCCTAACGTTATTTTGAACGATCGTGCTGCAGTACTATTCCATTATACTGCCATTGAAATTAATCATAAAATTATATAATTATAAAAATTAATTACAACTAATACGCGATCACGACTAATAATGCCGACCGTGGCCTCGCCATCGTGGGTTTCTCCACAGTTTTGCTCCACTAGGAAGGGGGCAGTGCAAGCGGCAGGCACTCTGGCAAAGCAGGCTCGCTTCGTGATGAACGGTCCACATAGGCAGAAGCTGCAGAGCACTTCCAACCTGCTACGCGACTCCAAGCTCAGAGGTGAGCGAGTGAGCACGAGCGCTGGGTTAGGCGGGAAGGAGGAGGAGGACGAGGAGGGGGGGAGGAAGAGGAGGAGGAGAAGGAGGGGAGGA
>NW_014594326.1:0-674 GCF_000485595.1 Priapulus caudatus | reverse complement strand
TCTCTCTCTCTCTCTGTGTGTGTGTGTGTGTGTGTGTGTGTGTGTGTGTGTGTGTGTGTGTGTGTGTGTGTGTGTGTGTGCGTGCGTGCGTGTGTGGGTGTGCGTGTAAGCGCGCGCGCGTGTGTATGAGTGTGTTTCTCAGCGTGTGCGTATGTATGTGCGTGTATTTCCGTTATCAACCGGATATCCGGAATCCTCTTCTCACTGAATTAACACCAACATCGCCGACGTTTAACTAACATCACAATCACAATCACACACTTCGATTTTTTTTATATCATCGCTGTGTGTATTTTTTATTATAGAGCGACACGCCGACGGGAAACATTTCGCACGCGCAATGTCAACATCGATGTGGCGGTGCCGACGTCATGTGTGTTGACTCATGACTGTACGGAGTTGGCGGCAGCAGTGGCGGGGAAATTACGAATCGTTATATAGACGGCACGCGCGCTAAAAATACGCGCGAAATTTCGATCAAACATGGCGCCGGGTTTCCTGCTCGTCCGGATCAAATAATATTTGTAGGACAAATACAGCGCGCGCGCGAGAGAGAGAGAGAGAGAGAGAGAGAGAGAGTGGGGGAGGAGATGAGCGACAGAGAAAGAGTGGGGGAAGGGGAGCGAGAGAAAGAAGGAGAGAGAGAGAGAGAGAGAGAGAGAAAGAGAGAGAGA
>NW_014594325.1:0-675 GCF_000485595.1 Priapulus caudatus | reverse complement strand
GATGAATTCATCCGTGAAATCAGAGAAACAAAAACTAATTTAAGTGATAAGCAGAATGTGGTCATACGTTTTGTTGGTCACACTGATAACTTACCATTAGCCGATCCCGAAAAACGTATTTACGGCGATCATATTAATTTATCGAAAGCACGTGCTCGTTATGTCGCACTTGAAGTACAGAGTCGAATCGGCCTAGCGAATGAAGAAATAAGTAGTGCTGGTAAAGGTTTGAAATACCCTGTTGCCTCTAATGGTACAGAGAAAGGTCGTTCATTTAACCGACGTGTAGAAGTGGAGTTTTGGTATGACGACCCATTTGAACAATTTACCGAAGAACCTCAGGCTTGTCCTGAAGCCGCTGGCTCTGAAATAATCACCTTAACTTATGACCCGCCAGCAGGGCCGATTAAATCAATACGTTTCAAGGCTGGGCAGCCAATCATTCCGCCTGGTTATAGTGAGCGCTTAGCGCGTACATTGAGTGATGTGGACGATAAAGCTAACGTGCGTTTAAGTTTCATTGGCTATACCAATAACGAACGTTTAGATCGACGCACAGCGATGGTATACGGCGATGATATTGGTTTATCGACGTCACGCGCACGTCGAGCGATGGAATTAGTTAAAGAGCAAATGGGTTTAACTGATAAGCAAGTCGAGTATGAAGGTCATGGC
>NW_014594324.1:0-675 GCF_000485595.1 Priapulus caudatus | reverse complement strand
TCTCTCTTCTCTCTCTCTCTCTCTCTCTCTCTCTCTGTGTGGCTCTGTCTCTCTGTCTCTCTGTCTCTCTACCTCTCTCTATCTCTTCCACTCATTCTTTCTCTCTCCCCCTCTCTCTCTCTCTCTTCACCCCTTTATCTTTTTATCTCTCTTTCTCCCTCTTTCTCTCCCATCAGGCTTACATGATGACGTGAATAGGTACTCTAAACCGATATATGCATTCACACAGGGGTATACATTACGTTTAGTAATAATTGAAATTTTACAAAGAAGTTTCTACTCGTCTCTCTTCCCCTCTCTCTCCCCTCTAGCTCCCCCTTCTCTCTATCCCCCTCTTCCTTTCCTTTCTCTGTGGGTTTACAACTCGTGAATGCATGCTCTGAATACGCATTTACATTCGGAATAGCACTGTATATGGTTTAACCAATTTTGCGCGCTTGAAATAGCTGCTATGGTGATTTATCCTGCGTTTACTAAACTCGCAGCGCGTGCAGGCGGGAAAGAACGCGCGCGAGAGAATAACAAGGAGAAACCGCGGCGATGTATAACACATATAGGGAGAGTCAATGAGAAAGATGGATAGATAGATAGATAGATAGATAGATAGATAGATAGATAGATAGATAGATAGATAGATAGATAGATAGATAGATAGATAGATAGATAGATAGATAG
>NW_014594323.1:0-675 GCF_000485595.1 Priapulus caudatus | reverse complement strand
CTCTCTTTCTCTCTCTCTCGCTCTCTCTCTCGCTCACTCTCTCTCTCTCGCTCTCTCTCTCACACACACACACACACACACACGCGCGCGCGCGCGCTTTACAAGATATGCGAAGGGTCTACGGGTTATAAAATAATCCTAGATTATTTTATCCTAGACCCTAGATACCGACTGTAACATCTACAGAACATGACGAATGCACCATCGCCATACATTTTAACTATACCGATGTGCTATTGAATGCGAGCGAATAAGCGCAGACACCCAGCAGGCGTGAAGCCGCCAACGTGTGGCCACGTCGCTCCAAAAAACCAACGCCAAGGAGCTTCCTTCGCAATTCACTCACCTATCTTACTCGTGTGCTCGCTGGGGCAGAGGAATGATGAAATCCGCGCTCTCGCTCGCTATTTATAGCCAAGCCACGCCTCCTCCGGTCACGTGATCGCAGATGCTGACATGGCAGCGCCACGATGACTCGGCAACTTTTGCTGGATTCGGGTTGTTATGTAACCTCTATCTGATGAAGATCGAGGGACCTCGATCCCCACGAAGCTTAGAGGAAACTAAAATCCACGATCGTACAGTAACGGTAAGAAGGTTATATAGGAGCGCTGCGTGTCTGTGCGGGTATGGATGCATGCACACGTGCGTGCGTGCGTGCGCGAGCGTTTGTAC
>NW_014594322.1:0-675 GCF_000485595.1 Priapulus caudatus | reverse complement strand
ATATATCGTATGTCGCTGAATAAATCTATTGTTTCATTTTATCAATATAAACGATGGCAATGTTTGCTGCGAACGACAAATTGAATGCTGGCCGGAGATGCGGTAAAAATATTCTGGTCGTATCGTCCGCACGTAATATAAGCTGTGGCTCTATAGAAAACCGCAGCAGCAATAGATCAAAACAAGGAACGACATCTATTACTATTCAGATACGCGTCGCATGTAAAGCAGGTCGGTTGAGCCAAAAAACATTTGCGATTGATTATGGTGACGGTAGGGTCCCAACCACTGCGTCGATGCCAGACCTGTAAGGATTACTACACGCTTACAGTAAAGAGGTGAATGGAGTTTTTACGTTGAGATGAATGATTTTACCTACAATTGCAGAGCTAACTTTCAATCACCTAAGTGAGTATCAGAACTGATTACACATGGAGCACGGAGAAACACGGTCCATCAACGAGAGCATTAATGGATTGCCAGTAACGCTTGCGCGACTGCGAACGAGGAACTCTCTTGCACCACGCACGCTCTTCCCACATGCACGCTCTCTCCCCACCTCCACCCTTTCCCAAGCTCCGCTCTCTCCCAGCATCCCAGCTCTCTCCCAGCATCACCGCATTCTCTCAGCATCTCACTATCTTCTAATATCTCCGTTCTTTCTCTCTCTCTCTC
>NW_014594321.1:0-675 GCF_000485595.1 Priapulus caudatus | reverse complement strand
GGTTGGGGGAGGGGAAGGTAGGCATGTTGTGGGGTTTGGGGGTTGGTGGGGAGGGGAAGCAGGGTGCTGTATAGACAAGAGACATCAGCTCAGCTGTTTACACATAGTTCAGCTGTCTAGTACATCGTGTCCAGCAGCGGTCACCTTGCGTCCAAAAGCAGAGCTGCCAACCTTTTAGTTTTCGACGGAATTTGTACCATTTTAGCCCATAATTTTGCCATATTACTATTCACTCGCATTTTACAACGATTTTTGACCCTTTCGGCTATTTTTTTTACCTTCAATCTCGATGTAAAATCTGCCCGGAGAATTGTTTCCACTCGTGCCATGAAACGGCCATTTTACACGAAGTTGATGTAAATATTTCCAAGGAACGTAACACACGATCTGACAGTCAGTGACTTACATGTTACATGTGACGTGTGACATGTGGCGTGTGATATGTTACATGTGACGTGTGACGTGTTACATGTTACGTGTGACATGTTACGTGTTACATGTGACGTGTTACATGTGATGTGTGACATGTTACATGGGACGTGTGACGTGTTACGTGTGACATGTGACATGTTACATGTTACGTGACGTGTGACGTGTGACATGTTACATGGGACGTGTGATGTGTTACGTGTGACGTGTGACATGTGTGAGGCATCAGCGGTGACAGCGCGATTT
>NW_014594320.1:0-675 GCF_000485595.1 Priapulus caudatus | reverse complement strand
ATATATATATATATATATGTGTGTGTGTGTATATGTATATTCAGCGAGCTAGTTATGGTTGCAGCCATGAAGAACGGGGCTGTGTAGATGACGCTGGCATATTACATTCGCGTTTTAAGCCACCCCCCCCCCCTAGGAGTAAATAATAATCATGAAGATATGAATCAATAAACACGGCTCACTGCCGACGTGACGCCGCGTGGTTTAGACTGCCGACGCAGCGCCGCTACCTTTGTCGCAACCTGCCACGATAAGGTATAACCACCCAGCTTCCACTCGCATGCTAGCATGCCTGCTGGTAGGCATTCTTTTATCACTTCTAATGCTTTTAAGGTTGCTCTTCAGAAATCAGGCGACCCCATGCTAAGCGTATGAGTTGAGACGTTACTGATAACAGAACATCTTTTCAGTCCGCGAGGCAAATGAACCATCTAATAGGTCCGTGCCGACTGGTTTTGCAAAATTGTAAAATGGCCGCCATGAGAAGAATGCACGCGAGTGATTATTCTCTGTTACACAAGATGTCTGATCCATCAGGGCTGCTGTACGGAGTGCTGGTGATATACGCACTGCTCTGCGTGTGCGTGTGTGTGTGTGTGTGCGTGTGTGTGTGTGTATGTATGTGTGTGTGTGTGTGTGTGTGTGTGTGTGTGTGTGTGTGTGTGTGTGTGTGTG
>NW_014594319.1:0-675 GCF_000485595.1 Priapulus caudatus | reverse complement strand
CACTCAGGTCTCTCAATATATCCCAGGAATCAACCGATAACGCACACGTTGTACGTAGTCCCGATAGCCGAGTAATTCTTCCTGTAAAGTCTGGTCCTCAAGTACTGTTCTAATTACCGTAATGACTATTGCCACCGCCGCAGGTATCAGTGCCCATACAGAGCTCAGCGCAAGAACAATACCGAACAGTGGAAGAATATTTCCGGCATAACCCGGATGCCGAACAAACCGATACGGGCCAGTATCACACACCACATGGTGACTCAAGATCGCGACTAGATATACGGATGTTAATGCGTTTATCTTTTTTGAATGTTTCTTCAGCGGCTGCTTGCAACATTTTCTTACGCTTTGGTGTAAGAATGGATTTGAATTCACCCGCTTCAAAATCTTTAAGAATCTGTTCTTCTTCTTTACTAAGTTTAGGGTCGCTCATGATGATTCTCCTAAGTATACCTTTGTAGCCTTTCTACTAGGAATTACTGTTTTTAAAAATATCTCTTTTCGGGTTTCTACATATGGAACAAGGTAAGCGTAATCATCTATGTTTATAACAAATACACGTTGGTTTGGGTATTTGTCACCATTTGGATGCTCGACATCATCTAATAGCGCACCTTGTTGCAAATAGAAAACAATATCCTCAAATGAAACGCCACGCTCAGAGATAAGCTG
>NW_014594318.1:0-675 GCF_000485595.1 Priapulus caudatus | reverse complement strand
GGTCTTTTTTTATATATTGTTATTTATTAGCTTAAAAATAACCGTTTAATAGATTTAACTGATGTTTTAATCCGCAGATCGGTTTCATCATTTTATTCATCGCTTGATTAAAATAGGCAAATGAAGTGGTGATGGCCTATGTTTGGTCACCCCCCCCTAAGGTCTATCTCAGGGAGTATTTCCCAAGACTTCGTATAGGTATTATTAATGAGGGTAACTGAATGCTAGGTGATTATTTTGATTAAAAAGAAAGCAATGAGAGCTTAGGAAACCGATAAGAGTAATTCTTCCCTATCGGCATCGGAGAACTTCTCTTGTTGGGCGTTTTTTAATTGTGCGCCTAAGTCTCTTGCAATACCTTCGGCATGGCTAATGAAAATTTCCATTGCAGAATGATCGTTTGCTAAGGAAGGGAGGTTCATAATAATGGATAAACCAGGAGTGTGAGTGCCTACTAATTCATCGCTTACTAAAGTCCATGGTTTTACACCATTTGCAATGCGAAATAGGCTATAGGGAGCCTCGTTTCCACTGTCGATGAGATAGTGATAGATACCCAGCTCACCAAATTGCAGGCTATGTTTTTCTAGAATGGGAGGGATAGTCTCACCAGGAATACCATCATCATCAATAGCAGAGACAAATAATATGACTTGTCTTTCTTCGATAGGTTCT
>NW_014594317.1:0-675 GCF_000485595.1 Priapulus caudatus | reverse complement strand
TGTGTGTGTGTGTGCGCGCGCGCGTGTGTGCGGGCGCGCGTGCGTGTGCGTGTGCATGCGTGTGTGTGTGCGTGTGTACGTGCGTGTGTGCGTGTGTGCGTGCGTGCGTGTGCGTGACAGGCGGAATGAGATGAAATACAGCGGAAGAGGCTGATCCCCTCATGCGTGCGTGCGTACGCGTGCGTGCGTGCGTGCGTGTGTGTGTCATCTCACGCAGGCATCTGTCGGGACAAGCGAGAAAACTCGTGCAGATGATGAAGGACGGAGTCGACGGCGTCAACTTCGATACCGACTGGAAACTGATCACTCTCTGGATCGGCGGCAACGACCACTGCAATGCATGCGAACACGACATCGTACGTGTCGCAAGAAACACACCGTCACGATGCCGTGGTTTTAAAAAATGAAATCCAATCTTTCGAATGATTTCTCATCTTCTTCTTCAATCAATTCTTTCTCTTCTAGATTCTCTTATCCTCTTATCAGTTTTAGCTCAAATGTTCTGCTTCTCACAGGGGGAGCTACTTAGCTTCCGAGGGGTTTGTTTCACGGGGAAATCATCCAATACACTGTATATAGCGGCCATCTTTGTGTGTCCGCTGCACGGGGGAATCATGCTCTACACTGTATATAGCGGCCATCTTTACGTGTTCGCTGCACGGGGGAATCATGCTC
>NW_014594316.1:0-675 GCF_000485595.1 Priapulus caudatus | reverse complement strand
CGTAGTAACCGGTATACCCGTGGTAGTAGACTTAGGACGCGTTATCCGTAAGGGTCGAAGTTACCGTGAGTAGTGAGTGTCGAGTTACGTGTAGTAGAGGGAGGGTGAGAGAGGCCCTGAGAGTGTGAGGGAGGGTGAGGGAGGGTACGAGATGCTGAGAGAAGGGGAGTGAGGGAGGGTGAGAGAGGAGGGACTGAGGGAGGGTGAGAGTAAAATAGGGAAGGAAAGAGCCGGGATGGGAGAGAGATGGAGACAAGTGGGTGCAATCAAGAGCTAATAATACCTTAGTATTACTCGTAATTAATACCGCTATTATTATAGCTCTTGATGCAATGTATAGAAAAAGGAGGGAATGAGAGAATGTGGCGGGGAGCGAAGGAGGGATGCATGGAGGAAGGGAAAGAGGAAGAGGAGAAGGGGGAGCGACAAGCGGGGAGAACATGCATTAAATTTCAATCTGTTGAATGCTAATGCGTGTTTGCAATTCTGATACGAGTATAGTTCGCCATCGCTAGTCGTGAGATTAGGTTCCATCGGAGGCGTGCGCAGGATTTGCTATATGCAGACAAGCGAGCAGATACGCGCGACACACGCACGCGCACGCGCACGCACACGCAACACACATACACACACATACACACACATACACACACATACACACACATATGCACACAC
>NW_014594315.1:0-675 GCF_000485595.1 Priapulus caudatus | reverse complement strand
AGAGAGAGAGAGAGAGAGAAACAGACAGAGAGAGAGAGAGGGGGGGAGCAATATGCAGGTACTATTAAATAGAAACGCTTCAATGTGTAGCCAACCTGCATTAATAATGTCGCATCGTGGGTAGCAGGTGAGTCAGGATAGAGCTAAGTTGGGCTCGAATTCAGCCCACCACTGTGAGTGTGTGTACTTTGTGTGTGTGTGTGTGCGTGCGTGCGTGCGTGCGTGCGTGCGTGCGTGCGTGCGTGTGTGTGTTGTACACTCATTCACATATATATGGCTTGCTCAGACTCACGATAGAAAGCATTGATTTCGTTTACCTACGTCGTGGGTTATGGAACGCAGCATTAGTTGAAATTACCAATGATTCATTAGTGGAGAGGTTCAATAATCCATTATGTAAACATATATCACTATTCGATATATAATTATGCGTAATGGGATTGTGAATGCTGATCTAGAACTGTTACGTTTCGTATGTATTAATTAAAAGAAATTTACGTGAACAGTAAAAATACTTTAGATTAATTTTTTAAATTCAGAGTTTGAGGCATTTGAGTTGTACGATACCAGCAATGATGCCACCATGATGTATCATTAATATTATCAAGAGTAAATGAATAGAGACTTCTCTATTCATGTACTTTTGATAATACCACATACACGCACACACACACA
>NW_014594314.1:0-675 GCF_000485595.1 Priapulus caudatus | reverse complement strand
ATTCAAGTTAATTTTTTAGATGAACTTTTTAATTTTTTGTATATATTTTTTTAGTAAGGCGTCATTATTTAGGTTGCCAAAATGGAGTCGGCGATAAGCCTTTAAAATAAACTGTATATCATTTTTAATTTTATTTGATGGTTCTAGTTCTTTAATTATTCGTTGTTCAAAGTCTAAAGGTCCTTCATTTAGTTGGTGCTGAATACCGGACTTTTTCAATTTCAAACAAAATATATTAAAATAATGCTGTACGCGGTCATTATTTTTAGCCACGTTACGTAAGAAAAACCAAGTAGAAATCAAACCCGTAATGGAAACGCAAGTTACCAGTAATAGAATAAGGTTTGATATATTATTTTCGTCTAAGCCGAGAAGCTTTAATAGATCATTTTGTTTCTGTTGATCAAATCCAATCACCCATTGATTCCAGTTGTTTTGAAAACTGTCATATAAGAACGCGGCGTTTTTAATAAAGTTATTATTTGATAGTAGTATCAAAGGTAATTTATTTCTCTCTAAGTTTGCCTCTTCGATGCCTTGTTCAATTCTCTCAGGTGAAACAGCTGCCGTAGGATCAATTCTAACCCATTGGTTACTAAGCCATACTTCAGACCAGGCATGGGCATCTGATTGACGTACAATCATGTAATCATCAAGCGGATTCATCTTCCCACC
>NW_014594313.1:0-675 GCF_000485595.1 Priapulus caudatus | reverse complement strand
CGAGAGGGAGAGGGAGAGGGAGAAACGAGTGTCACATTGACGGAGTCGCATTGTTGTAGTTAGACACGAGTTTTTTGCTCCCCGCGACGGCAGTCTACAGCGAGACTACCGCCGCTGCGCGACAGACAGACAAGCGAACGGCGACGGGCCTCCTAGAGGGCGCCGCGTGTTCATGTTGGTTTCGGTGGTATTTATATATTGTGTCGTCGCTGATAACGCTTTTCCTCGCCTACTCGCGCAATCCCAGCCAACAACTCAATAACGTTTATAATCAATTTTATAGCGACGGACGCGGCGCGCGCGCGCGCAATGGCGGACGCGCGGCCAATCACCATCGCCGTCGACACCGCGCGATTCTATTGGCTGATTTCGTCGCCTCGCCGCGCGCGCGGGTTTTTTTATTCGATACTACCAGCCGGGTGTTTTAATCGGCGTGTGCGCGCGCGGATCCGCGGAGGGCCGGCCCGGCGGGTCGTTTACTGCGAGCTTTTTTCTGGTAAATTTACTTTGTAATTGCGTTTTTTTAACTCTGGCGCGCCGCCGCGTGACGTCACCGAACCACGCCGTGACGTCACCGAGCCGTGACGTTGTGACGTCGCGGAGCCGTGACGTCACCGAACCATCGCCGTGACGTCACCGAGTCGTGACGTTGTGACGTCGCGGAGCCGTGACGTT
>NW_014594312.1:0-675 GCF_000485595.1 Priapulus caudatus | reverse complement strand
TATTTGTAGTGCTCACTGATTTTTCGTTTGTTAGATTAGGTGAGGCATTGAGCGTGCCTGTTAGCTCAATCCAAAACTCACTACCTTTGTTTACTGTGCTACTTACCCCAATGGTTCCGTCCATCATCTCTATAAGCTGTTTGCTTATAGATAATCCAATACCTGTGCCTTCTATATTACAAGCGGCATTTAAGCGATTAAAGGGTTGGAATATTTCTGATAAGAGCTCTTTTGAGATCCCTTCACCCGTATCGATAATACATATACGTATGATGTTATTTTCTTTTTCCATTAATTGTAAGCTGATAGTGCCATTTTTTACGTTGTACTTAATGGCGTTACTTAGAATGTTTAACATGACTTGTTTTAAGCGAGTGTAATCAGCGATGACATAGCCAGTAAGGTCAGTTGGAATATCTAAAGTAAGATTATTTTGTTCTGCTAAAGGCGTAATCATTGAGCGACATTCAGTGAATACATTTGTTAGGCTAACTTTCTCCATAGATAGTTGTAGGTGGCCTTTTTCAATACGTGCAAGATCTAAAATTTGATTAACTAGATCGAGTAAAAGATTTCCAGCGTTACCTATTTCATTGACGTGAGACTGTTGTTTTTCTGTTAACAATTTTTCATACTTGAGTAACTGAGTGAATCCTAAGATGGCATTTAATGGTG
>NW_014594311.1:0-675 GCF_000485595.1 Priapulus caudatus | reverse complement strand
ATTACATATACAAATTATGTCAAACAATAGATTTACTTAACTCAACTGAACTGAACTGAACTAAACTGAACCTAACTGAACCTAACTCAACTGAACTTAACTGAACTGAACTGAACTGAACTGAACTGAACTAACGTACCTACCTGCTCACACAGACTACCAATCGGTGTTCAACTCGTGGGGCGGTGACTGTGGCGGACTGTCGGCAGACAAGATAGTGAACCTTCTGCGTGTACTACTGAAGGATCGTGCGATCCCTAACCATCAGGATCTGCGTCTGCTAGCCTGCGACATGATCGCTTCACTCGACGTGTCCGGTAAGATGGAAAATCAGTCCGTCAGATTCTCATGTTGTGATTTATATATTCATATATTTATATAATTATATATGTATATATATATTATAATTATATTATTATTATTATTATTATATATTATTATCATATAATTTAGAATAATTATTATTATTGTTGTTTATGTTGTTACTTTATAATAGCAATAATTTATTCATGCTAAACACAGTTAATCATATCATAAGTAGATAATGGGGAATTATGTGATCGCTCGCGTCGTCTATTCAAGTAACTCGGAGAGAGGGGAGAGAGAGAGGCAGATAAACACAAAGAGAGAGAGAGAGAGAGAGAGAGAGAGAGAGAGAGAGAGAGAGAGAGAGAG
>NW_014594309.1:0-675 GCF_000485595.1 Priapulus caudatus | reverse complement strand
GTTCGAGCGCTTCGATGACGGCAATGCGTTGCTTGGATCGGCGTAGATCTTTGGCAAAACCACTAGCGAGCAAACAGGCCAGAGTAGAGCCTACCATGCCACCGCCAATAATAATGACATCATAATGTGGGTGAGTGCTCATTTTTTGATTCCTGTACTGTTGATGGCTAAGCCACGGGCTAAACGAGCTTGGCGGTAATTAACCCCCATGCTTTGCTGCGTGAGCCATTTGCGCAGTGGCGCGATGCGATCAACCGCCAATAAACCGCCAGCGCGCGCATGACCCAATAAGAAATGGTCGTTTGAAAACAGTTTGACCAGTGAATCGGTATAGCGAATCGTCCCTGCAAGGTCGCCTTTGCGTTGAGCTTCGTAATCAAGCAATAGTTGCGGGATATTGGAGGCTTGCTGTTGTTGAGCGAGTAAGTCGCATAAGACAGCGACATCACGTAAGGCGAGGTTTAAGCCTTGTCCTGCCACGGGATGCAAGGTATGAGAGGCGTTGCCAATCAGCACGGTGCGTTCAGCGGTATTGCGCTCGGCAGTGACCAAGGCTAAAGGAAAGGAACTACGCTGGCCGACTTTGGTGAAACGTCCTAAACGATAGCCAAAAGCTTCGCCTAGCTGTTGTAAAAAATCTTTATCATTTAGGGCTAAGATAGCCTCTGCTTGGTC
>NW_014594308.1:0-675 GCF_000485595.1 Priapulus caudatus | reverse complement strand
TCTCTCTCTCTCTCTCTCTCTCTCTCTCTCTCTCTCTCTCTCTCTCTCTCTCTCTCTCTCTCTCTCTCTCTCTCTCTCTCTCTCTCTCTCTCTCTGCGTCTCTGACTTACTCACGGCCAAGGCGGGATGTACGGTGTGTGTGTGTGTGTTTGTGTGTGTATAATAATGTACATGTATATGTACGCACACACACACACACACACTATTATATATTTATATATATATATCTATTTATATATATATATACATATATATATATATGTATTATATATAACGAGGTCGTGAGATCTGTAATACGTAACGCCTTGTCGTGAGCAATGTTGACGTCGATCAAAACAACGCGCGACGAACACGCACACATATTGCCCATGTAAATAATACAAACAAATACATACATTAATAGGTCCTATATATAATAAATAAACAAATACAAATAAAGAATAAATAAATATATTTATATATACTACTCCGTCACCGTCACGTGACACACAGACCCGCCGCTAGCCCCATCTGGCGTCTGTGTTTGGCGTGCGTTATAATACACAGGTACAATAAGCAACTTTTGTTTTTCTTTCTTTAATCCGCATCATTTTTTAAACAAAATTCTGAGCGAAAAATGTTTAATCCGAAAGTAATATCCCGTGTCAAAAGACTATCTGTGTGCGAGTCTCTCTC
>NW_014594307.1:0-675 GCF_000485595.1 Priapulus caudatus | reverse complement strand
GTACAATTTTTTCTAGTATTATATACATATATATATATTCTACCTCAGCACGTGCATACGCGCGCACACCGCCCTCATTTATGCATTATATTTATTTACTTACTTTATTACTTATATACTTTATTACTTATATATACGTATTACATCATTGCACACGTCCGTGCATGATTTACCTTTACTCGCTCGCTCCTCTTCTACTACGCTACACGTTTGATAGGGAGCCGCCGTGCTTGTGAACTTGGCGCCGAATCCGCACCGAAAGCGTGCGGACACGCCCGGATCGGTCGTTGCCGCCGCACCCATCATGACGACGGCGTTCGTTCGTCTGCCATCTTGTTGCATCGTCACCGCCTTGGCCGTCAGCAGAGACGCTCCCCGTCGGAGGTCACCACCGTCGCCGAGCCGACCGAGCCGCAGTTCCTTCATAGCGGCAGCTGCTGCCACCTGGCGGGATCCGTGCTCGTCGACGCTGCTTGATCCGTCGAAGATGAGACAAAAGCTAACGATGGCGACAAAGCTGCTTGTGACTACTATGCTGGCGGCGTCCCAGTGGTGCTTGTCGAGGTACTCTTTCAGCATACCGATGCAATTCTCAGTTTCTGAAAATATAGCGGCGAGCAAGGGTCGTGAGAGAGGGGTGATAGAGAGAGAGGTAGAGAGAGAGAGAGAGAAAGA
>NW_014594306.1:0-676 GCF_000485595.1 Priapulus caudatus | reverse complement strand
CCACTGCTGTTTATTGAATACAGAGACCGTAATAATCCAGCCATCGGCATAGGGCCGCCATTGTGCGTCCAGACCGGCTAAATACTCTGCGTCCAGATCACGCAAAACATCAACACGATTACTCGCCGTAAAGGTAATTGCTTGCTCATCACCGCCGAGGCTAATGCGCTCAAATTCCAAGCTGGTAAATTGGCCTTTTTTATTACGCTCACCGCTTTGGGCATAACGTACCGCCGAACAACGCACATGAAACTGAATAGCATCACCGCGAGCAAAAAATGAAAAACCCACCGCAGAGGGCGCAACATAACGACGTGCCTTAGCGGTTTCCTGAACTGCATTACCGTCTTCGTCACCGAAGGGTTGGCAATCTTCTTCGTCATCAGTTTCCGCTGCCGGGTCTACCCCTTCTTCATCATTAATGACGGGGTAAAGTTTTCCACAGGGGTAGCGCTCTAACGGAGTGATACCGTGCAAAGTTTCGCCAGTTTGAGCAGGGCCAATCATTTGCCGGCGCAACCATGCAACCAATCGACGTCTTTCAGTGCTGTAGTCCATTAAACCTGCAGTCCATCATTGCCGATACACTTATGCGAAAATAAGGGGGGCTCACTGTGCATATTTATTTTCATCCCATTATTAAACCCTTCATTAAGCCCTTCATTAAGCCCAATGT
>NW_014594305.1:0-676 GCF_000485595.1 Priapulus caudatus | reverse complement strand
AGTAGTAGAGAGAGAGAGAGAGAGAGAGAGAGAGAGAGAGAGAGAGAGAGAGGGAGAGAGAGAGATCCAGTCCGATCCAGCGTAGCTTTGCATATTTAATTGCTGCAAAACTAGCGGATGTCGTAATTCGTGTCGATGCTCGCTAGGGAGCGATCGTCTGCGTATAACCGACGGATCATGATAGCAGATGGCGTGAGAGCAGGAGGGCGAGGAATGGAATGAGAGAGAGGGGGAGGGAGAGACATAGAGAGAGAGAGAGAGAGAGAGAGAGAGAGAGAGAGAGAGAGAGAGAGAGAGAGAGAGAGAGAGAGCGGCAATGGTCGCCGCGAAGTTCTAATTTATTGAGCTATTGAAAAGCATGCCCAGAACGCGACAACATGTTTAATGTATTCGCCGTCTCCTCTCTCTCTCTCTCTCTCGCTTCTCGCTTCTCTCTCTCTCGTCTCTCTCTCTCTCTCTCTCTCTCTCTCTCCTGCTTCTCCTGCCTTCTCGCTCTCGCTCTCGCTCTCTGCTCTTCTCTCTCTCTCTCTCTCTCTTCTCTCTCTCTACTCTCTCTTCTCTCTTACTCTCTACTCTATCTCTATCTCTCTCTCTCTCACTCCGCACATCCTGCCTACACTCCCTTTCTGAATCTATTTCAAGCCTTCTCCGATCTCTTTGCTATCGCCACTCTCTC
>NW_014594303.1:0-676 GCF_000485595.1 Priapulus caudatus | reverse complement strand
CTCTCTCTCTCTCTCTCTCTCTCTCTACTCTCTCTCTATCTCTCTCTCTCTCTCTCTCTTTCTCTCTCTTTCACAAACACACACACACGTATACACACACGCACGCTCACACACGCACACACGCGCGCGATCGCTCACTGTTCCTCCCCCTCTCTATTTCTCTCGCTTACTCTCCGCTCTCTCTCCTCTTTCTCTCTTTCTCGCACGCTGTCTTTCTTTCCCTTTCTCTCACCTCCCCTCTTTCCTCACGCGATTGCTATCTCTCTATCTTTCTATTTATGTTTCGCGTGCCCGTGCGTTCGCTTTTTGCTCTGGCTTTCCGGCTGCCTCTACCCTCACTACTCACTGCTAGCAAGCATTACATAATCAGTGGTGAAACAATCAATACCGATCTCTTTGTACGTACATAGGCATATGACGCACAGTAAAATAAAACAGAGACTTGTAAGTACTTGCTATGCGCACGCACAACACACGCCGTGGTGCACGCACACGCCCGCACACACGCCGTGGTGCACGCACACGCCCGCACACACGCCGTGGTGCACGCACACGCCCGCACACACGCCGTGGTGCACGCACACGCCCGCACACACGCCGTGGTGCACGCACACGCCCGCACACACGCCGTGGTGCACGCACACGCCCGCACACACGCCGTGGTGCACGCACACGC
>NW_014594302.1:0-676 GCF_000485595.1 Priapulus caudatus | reverse complement strand
CGTGCGTGCGTGCGTGCGTGCGTGCGTGCGTGTGCGCGTGCGCGTGTGCGTGCGTGCGTGCACGTGTGCGTGTGCATGTGTTTGTATATGTATTCGGACAGGGTTCTCATGATTTGAAAATGGTACCGTGACCCGTGTTCGATGATTTTGCAAGGAGTACATGTCTCTGTTCAGTAATTGACCTTGCCCCTAGGTTTGTTCAGTTGTTGTTCCACTCACGTTAACCTAATGCAACACTAAGCGGCCCATATCATATATATATATATATATATTGATATATACATACATGCACATTTATATATATATATATATATATACAAATATATCAGTATTTGATCTAGACGTGTCGGGTGGGAAATATGGGACAGTTCCGACCGGCGCATGATGCCGAGAATTGGACGCGTTGGTCACGGTGGCCATGTTCTTGTCATTCCCTTGACACGGATGCTTGGTATGTTTATGTCTGTTCGTGTTGGACATGCAGGTGGTGAGGTGGAGAGCTACGAGTATGACCTCATTGGAGTGACAGTGCACACCGGCACGGCTGAGGGTGGTCACTACTACAGCTTCATCCGGGACCGGATATGTGCCAACAAGGACAAGTGGTGATGATCTCTCTCTCTCGCTCTCCCTCTTTCTCTTTCTCTCCCTCTCCCTCTCCTCCTCTCTCTCTCTC
>NW_014594301.1:0-676 GCF_000485595.1 Priapulus caudatus | reverse complement strand
GAGAGAGAGAGAGAAAGAGAGAGCGAAGGGACGAGAGAGGAGGGGAGAGGGGTAGGTACATAGCACCGCAAAAAAACCTTTTCCCAAAAAGTCGCTGGGGCGGCGATGGGCAGTTTTCGTCTAGTAGGGAATGAAATGACATGGATTAACATGGAATAACATGGAATGACATGGAATGATATGGAATGATGTAGAATGGAACGGTTTCTCTACCACAGTGACAACTTGCCTGTACATGTACAGTATATGTATATAGTATATGTATGTATAGTATATGTATATAGTATATGTATGTATAGTATATGTATATAGTATATGTATGTATAGTATATGTATGTATAGTATATGTATATAGTATATGTATGTATAGTATATGTATGTATAGTATATGTATATAGTATATGTATGTATAGTATATGTATATAGTATATAGTATGTATAGTATATGTATATAGTATATATATGTATAGTATATGTATATAGTATATGTATGTATAGTATATGTATATAGTATATGTATGTATAGTATATGTATATAGTATATGTATGTATAGTATATGTATATAGTATATGTATGTATAGTATATGTATATAGTATATGTATGTATAGTATATGTATATAGTATATGTATGTATAGTATATGTATATAGTATATGTATGTATAGTATATGTATA
>NW_014594300.1:0-676 GCF_000485595.1 Priapulus caudatus | reverse complement strand
GAGAGAGAGAGAGAGAAGGCAGCGATACAGCAGCACACAGGCAGCAGTGATAAGCTTGGTATTGTCTCACGCTACCGAGGTGCGTGCTGGCCGTGGTACGGTGTCAGCAGCTCTTATACACGGGGCTGCTGGTACATAGCTAACAACGACGCAGCCCAAGTAGGCTGGTAGCTGTAAGTAGTAAAGGCTTCATCACCACGCTACGTAACAACGCGTACCTAATTAACTATACATGTGGAGTGGCCCCGCGGAGATCGCCTCCGATCTATGCTAAGCGAACCGTCATGTCGAAGCATGCATAATTAAGACTGACACGCGCTTCCCACCTCGCGGGAATGAGGAAGGGTAAGGTTGTCGCTGCACACGGACGGCGACAGTCTAGCACGCAGACTTTAACACGTTGTTGGGGCATGTGGCAGCTGATGTCGTTGTTTGATGTTACAACTTACATTGCGGGAGGGATGGATGGCCCGCAGAGTGTAAGGCTAACACACCAGCGCAGCATTCATAAGGGTTCATTAGGGACAGCAAACAGATGTGCAGAAGTCGCTCAATGAACCCGCATATAGCATCCCAGCACCGGACAACATCCACATAAACTATAGCATCTCTACATCCCTGCATCTCCACAAACCATAGCAACCCTGCATCCCTGCATCCTCACACACCATAGCAA
>NW_014594299.1:0-676 GCF_000485595.1 Priapulus caudatus | reverse complement strand
CCAAAGTGTCATCAAGGGCCTCGACAATTTGGATGCCAATAGGCGGGTTTTTGATCAATCACGAATCGGCGATGTGCTTTGTGGTAATCCACGCGACTTACAGGGTGGGCCGCCGGTGACGGCGATGATTGTTCAAAACACCAACCCTGTAGTGGTGGCACCCGAAACTAACAAAGTCATTCAAGGCATGCAGCGAGATGATCTTTTGTTTGCGTGCACGAACAGTTTATGACCGAGACTGCAGCCATGGCCGACATTGTTTTACCGGCCACTATGTTCCTGGAGCATGACGATTTTTATCAGGCTGGCGGGCATACGCATTTGCAAACCACGCGTGCGGTGATTGAGCCTTTTGCCGAGTGCCGAAGTAATCATTGGGTGTTGAGTCAACTGGCAAGGCGTCGGCAAAGCGTCTGGGCTTGACTCATGCCTGCTTTGAAAGCGAGTCTCGCGAGTTAATCGATCAGAGCCTGCGAGCGTCTGGCCACCTTGACGAAGCAAGCCTGTACCAACAACACTGGCAGGATTGCGCGCTTGATTTTGAAACCAGTAACTTTATCAACGGTTTCGAAACACCCGACAAACGCTTTCATTTTAAACCCGACTGGACTCGGGTTGGGCGTGACGTGGCAGATATGCCTGTGCTACCCGATCACATGCCGATGATGAACTCTGC
>NW_014594298.1:0-676 GCF_000485595.1 Priapulus caudatus | reverse complement strand
CAGGAAGGTCCCGGCATCGAAAAAGAACTGGGTGATTGCCCTTGTTGCCCCGGCATCGATCTTGCGCTTCAGGTTGTCCAGATCGAATTCTTTGGACGGGGCATCAGGGTGCATCTCCGGGTACGCGGCGACACTGATCTCAAAATCTGCGACCTTCTTCAGCCCCGCCACCAGATCAGAGGCGTAGGCGTAGCCGTCAGGCTGAGGCTTGTAGTTTTTCTGCCCCTCTGCCGGGTCGCCGCGCAAGGCAACGATATGGCGCACCCCTTCGTCCCAGTATTGACGGGCGATATCATCAATCTCACCGCGACTGGCATCCACACAGGTTAAGTGGGCGGCAGGCTCCAGATTGGTTTCGCGACGCAGACGTGAAACTGTGGCATGGGTCCGTTCGCGGGTGGTGCCGCCAGCTCCATAGGTGACCGAAACATAGTTGGGCTGCAAAGGTTCAAGGCGTTTAATCGCGTGCCACAGCGATTCTTCGGCCTTACGTTTTCGGCGGGAAAAACTCAAAAGAGACTTCAACATTTTGTGGCAATGGAGAGGCTACCGTCAGGTTGATATCATGTGTCAGGCAAGGTTGTGCTGCGGGTGTTTCGTTGTTCATGGGGATTCCATTATCAGTGAGATTCTCTATTTTCTTTACAAGAAGCGCTCAAAGTAGCATCACCCCAGC
>NW_014594297.1:0-676 GCF_000485595.1 Priapulus caudatus | reverse complement strand
TCAGCTATCTCTGTGACAGCCTCAGGTATCAGCTATCTCTGTGACAGCCTCAGGTATCAGCTATCTCTGTGACAGCCTCAGGTATCAGCTATCTCTGTGACAGCCTCAGGTATCAGCTATCTCTGTGACAGCCTCAGGTATCAGCTATCTCTGTGACAGCCTCAGGTATCAGCTATCTCTGTGACAGCCTCAGGTATCAGCTATCTCTGTGACAGCCTCAGGTATCAGCTATCTCTGTGACAGCCTCAGGTATCAGCTGAGTCTCTGTAACAGGCTACAGCGAATGCCGAGCTAGCTAGTTCTACAGAGTCCATTGTACCGACGGCCGGGAAACATTGCAGCGGTCGGTTCCAGCTGATCTCCTCAAGGCGAGGCTGGTGACAGTGTAACCAGATAGAATAGATCGTAGAAAGCCGATCCTTATCGTCGATGTTGACCACGCCGCCAGACACGAGCATCTACACGCCGCCTGCAATCACAACATGCACAACGACAACACAGGTCGACTCATAACAATCAATTACAGGAATCTATGCTGAGATACTCTCTAACCATATTAAATGCATATTAATAATAAAATATAACTACTCTGAGGTGAGATATTGCGCATGCTCTAGCACAGTAACGTAGCCAGATTGTGTACTGGTTGGTATATGCAGCGGGGACCTTACATGCG
>NW_014594296.1:0-676 GCF_000485595.1 Priapulus caudatus | reverse complement strand
GCGCGCGCGCACGCACACACACACGCACGCACACACACACACGCACACACACACACACACACACACGCACACACACACGTGGGCGCGCGCACGCACACACACACACGCGCGCACACACACACGTGCGCGCGCACAACCAAACGCACGCACGGACGCACGCACGGACGCACGCACTCACTCACACACAGATACGCACATACAACACAATTTTACATCACAACATCATCAACATCAGCAACAAGGCAATTCGCAAATGCTTTACATTGTCACAACGCGTCATGCTTCCTGCCGTCACTCCGCACCCACATCCTCCTGTTCCTGCCAGAAGCAGAGGAACTTGAGAGAGAACCCAGAAGCTCCAGCCTTCTTGTTCCTGCTGCCCTGGAGAAGGAACAGGGAAGGCGGCCTATCCTTGTTCCTGCCTGGATCAGAGACGTTGCGAGGGAACCCAGAAGCTCCAACCTTGTTCCTGCCCTGGAGAAAGTACAGGGAAGGCCTATCCTTGTTCATACCTGGATCAGAGGAACTTGAGAGGGAACCCAGAAGCTCCAGCCTTGTTCCTGCCCTGGAGAACGTACATTTTCACCAAACCTTACAAAGCAAACCTAACCAAGACTAATGAGAAATAGTATATATTCCTTCTCCCTTACAAAAGTTGATACCTATATAGCTAATA
>NW_014594295.1:0-676 GCF_000485595.1 Priapulus caudatus | reverse complement strand
GCACGCACGCACGCACGCACCAGCGTATTACTTTGTACTATAGCAACTACAGACTTGCAGCGTATTACTGTGTACTATAGCAACCACATACTTGCAGCGTATTACTGTGTACTATAGCAACCACAGACTTGCAGCGTATTACCGTGTACTATAGCAACCACAGACTTGCAGCGTATTACCGTGAACTATAGCAACCACAGACTTGCAGCTGGTTACTAGAATCCCTATACTGCATGTGCGTGTTGACTTAGAATACGCCAGAATTCTCTAGTTGATTGTAGTGATATATATATAATTCTAGCACTATTTAATTCATCACGCTACAGCCGTGTTAGCATGATGATCGAGTGTATACTAACAGCTAGCTGCTACACTGTATACTGCATACGACGGCGAATGAAAATTTAGCGCGTTTGTAGAAATTTACATCAACATCACACAACATCCACATCAACATGGAATGTGGCCCAGATTTCAACTCGGCGACTTTGATGCTAGCTAGCGTATAATAGCGCCATATCTCACACTTCATTACTTCGCTATAGAATGCTTGGTCATAGGAGTCGATCGATTTATGGTAGCGGACAAAGAGAGAGAGAGAGAGAGAGAGAGAACGATAAAGTAATAGAAAGAAATAGAGAGAGAGAGAGAGAGAGAGAGAGAGAGAGAGAGAGAG
>NW_014594294.1:0-676 GCF_000485595.1 Priapulus caudatus | reverse complement strand
AGAGGAGGAAGATGAGGAAGAGGAGGAGGAGATGCAGGATGAGAGAATGTGGAGGAGGAGGAGGGGAAAGAGGAGTAGGAGGAGGAGGGGGAGGAAAAGGAGGAGGAGGAGGAGGAGGAAGAGGAGGAGGAGGAGGCAAGCTTCTGGGTTCTTTTTATCTAGTTTAATTCCTCTCACACACACGCGCGGCGCGCGCACGTATGCACGCACGCACGCACGCATGCACGCACGCACGCACGCATGCACGCACACACGCACGCACGCACGCACGCCCACACGCACGCACGGCTCGCTCTCTCTCACTATTTCAATCGCTTTTTTTTATCTCTTTCAGTCGCTCCTCCATCATTCTCTCATTGATTTTCTTCCTCTCTTTCTACGTGTTTCTGTGACCCTTTCTGTCCCAGTAAACTTCTCTTACTCTCCCCCTCTCTATGTGTGCGCCTGCGTGTGTGCGTGCGTGCGTGCGTGCGTGCTTGTGTCCGAGCGTGTGTATGTGTTTGTGTGTGTATGCGTTTGTGTGAGCGTGTTTGCGTGTGTGTGCGTGTGTGTGTGTGCGTGTGCGTGCGTGCGCGCGCGTGTGTGTGAGTGTGTGTGTGTGTGCGCGCGTGCGTGCGCGCGTGCGTGTGCGTATGTATGTGTGTGCGTGTGTGTGTCTATGTTTTTGGGTGTGTAT
>NW_014594293.1:0-677 GCF_000485595.1 Priapulus caudatus | reverse complement strand
AGACACCGTATTTTATCTGGAACGCATCTTCGTCGCTTTACTTTATTTTTGTACAAGGACGTACCCTGAATGGTTTCTAAAAAAGATGCTCATAAGCTTAGCGGCTTGCTTTTCTGCGTATTCATATTTTTTTCTGCCCCTTTATTGGCTAGCCCACACACCAATCTGTTATCCCCCCTTGGTATTAATACGAATGAAGCAATGGACATGGATTCCAGCGTGCCGTTTGTAGATTTATTTCGTATGTCTATGCCGTTTCACGAGGCACGACCTTGGCTTACGAAAGGTAAAATCACTTATGATAAAAACGGGTGGCCAAGCAACTTAAACGGTGGTCAAGCTGGCACTCGTTTTATAAATAACTTCCCACAGCAAAGTATTCCTCCCGGAGCGTATACGGTTCGTTACAAAGGTCAGGGGAAAATCAAATATGGTGGAAACGCTCGTCTTGTACGTCAGTACCCTGGCAAGGACATCATCACCATTCAGGGAAATAAAAAGGGAAAAATAACAGCCACACTGACTATTGTAGAGTCCAATTCAAAGAACTATATTCGAGACATTCAGGTCATTATGCCGGGCGGAATATGTAAAGCGAATCCTTTTAAGCACGTTCGTAATCCACGAGAATGCAATAAAAACAATCCCTTTTTAGCCTATGTTGCTCATGCGAAAGA
>NW_014594292.1:0-677 GCF_000485595.1 Priapulus caudatus | reverse complement strand
GAGATGTACCCCAGGTGTGAGATGTACCCCAGGTGTGAGATGTACCCAGGTGTGAGATGTACCCAGGTGTGAGATGTATCCAGGTGTGAGATGTATCCAGGTGTGAGATGTACCTATTTGTGAGATGTATCCAGGTGTGAGATGTACCCAGGTGTGAGATGTACCTATTTGTGAGATGTACCTATTTGTGAGATGTATCCAGGTGTGAGATGTACCCAGGTGTGAGATGTACCCAGGTGTGAGATGTATCCAGGTGTGAGATGTATCCAGGTGTGAGATGTATGCAGGTGTGAGATATACCTAGATGTGAGATGTACCTAGGTGTGAGATGTATCCAGGTGTGAGATATACCTATTTGTGAGATGTATCCAGGTGTGAGATATACCTATTTGTGAGATGTACCCAGGTGTGAGATGTACCCAGGTGTGAGATGTACCCAGGTGTGAGATGTACCTATTTGTGAGATGTATCCAGGTGTGAGATGTACCTATTTGTGAGATGTATCCAGGTGTGAGATGTACCTATTTGTGAGATGTACCCAGGTGTGAGATGTATCCAGGTGTGAGATGTACCTAGGTGTGAGATGTATCCAGGTGTGAGATATACCTAGGTGTGAGATGTACCTAGGTGTGAGATGTATCCAGGTGTGAGATATACCTAGGTGTGAGATGTACCTA
>NW_014594291.1:0-677 GCF_000485595.1 Priapulus caudatus | reverse complement strand
TTCAGCTCTCTGCGCAGAGGAGCTGGCAATCGGTGTCTCCATCTCCACAGGTCGCTGCGACCTGTACTGCGAGGACACCCCTTCACGTCTCAGCGACGACTCATCCCTGCATAATCATATATAATGATAATGATGACAATAATGATGATAATAATAATAATAATAATAATGATAATAATAACAACAATAATAATACAATCATCACGACTTAATGCGGCGGTCGGTTTACAGTGTAGCCTATCCATTATTTCCTCGAGAAATCCATCGAACATTCGACACCAAGAATTCTCTCCCGAAATATCTTCTCTGTGTAAAATTTTGTGACGTCGTCAGCGAGTGACAAGAGAAGGTTGAGAGGCGGTTGAGAGCAAGAGTTTAAGAAGAGGTTGAGAGTGAGAGTGTAAGAGGAGGTTGAGAGTGAGAGTGTAAGAGGAAGTCGAGAGTGAGAGTGTAAGAGGAGGTCGAGAGCGAGAGTGTAAGAGGAGGTCGAGAGTGAGAGTGTAAGAGGAGGTCGAAAGTGAGAGTGTAAGAGGAGGTCGAGAGTGAGAGTGTAAGAGGAGGTCGAGAGTGAGAGTGTAAGAGGAGGTCGAGAGTGAGAGTGTAAGAGGAGGTCGAAAGCGAGAGTGTAAGAGTAGGTTGAGAGCGAGAGTGTAAGAGGAGTTTGAGAGTGAGAGTGT
>NW_014594290.1:0-677 GCF_000485595.1 Priapulus caudatus | reverse complement strand
GTGTGTGTGTGTGTGTGTGTGTGTGTGTGTGTGTGTGTGTGTGTGTGTGTGTGTGTGTGTGTGTGTGTGTGTGTGCGTTCGTTGTGCGTATTCGTTCATGCGTTTGTGCGTTCAAGTGAGCGTGCGCGCGTGCGTGCGTTGTGTGTGCGTGCGTGCGCGCGTGCGTTGTGTGTGCGTGCGTGCGCATGTACGTGCGTGCGTGTGTGTGATACGAGGCTCTGAACAAAACGAAACCACAGATAAGGCAAGACAAAAAATACTTACCGCGAATTTCTTACACCAAACGGACAGCCACTTAATCTCGCCCAGCTTCAAGTTTGCGGGCAACTTGAGTATCAAGTCCTTGCTTCCATCGTATCTACCTAGAGGCTGCGACCTGCAAGGCGAACGAAGCCTTCTTACTACCGACATGACGTCGACACCACGGTGACTTCATCTACTTACGCTACATCCGCTGCCACGTACTTCTGCTTCACGCTATTACACCATGACGCGGCAGAAACTAAAGTGCAGGGAGAAGATTCAGAAATAAAGCATTACTATGAAGGTCGGCTTTCTGCCGATATAGCACTCACGCTACCTGCTTCAAGCTATATCTAATTACCTAATTTACTATATTTAATCTCGCGTCTCTCCTTCGTCAGTACCCAGCTAACAAAGTTATGTTGAATGTTATG
>NW_014594289.1:0-677 GCF_000485595.1 Priapulus caudatus | reverse complement strand
CTCTCTCTGTCCGCCTCTCTTTCTTCTCTCTCTCTCTGTCCCCTCTCTCTTTTTTCTCTCTCTGTCCCCCCTCTCTCTCTATCTCTCACTTCCTCACTCTGTTTCCCTCCCTCTTTCTCTCTGCCCCCCCCCTCTCTTCCTCTCTCTGCCCCTCTCTCTCTCTTCCTCTCACTGCCCTTCGTTCTCTCTGCCCCTCTTTCACTTTCTGCCCCTCTCTCTTCCCCTCTCTCTGTCTCTCTTTCTCTCTCGTTCACAAAAAGAGAGAAGCAGAGAGAGAGAGAGAAGGCAGAGAGTCTTTCTCTCTGTCCCCCTCTGGAGGCGAACAGAGAGAGGAAGAGATCTTTCTCTTTCTGCCCCCTCTCTCTGTCCCTCTCTTTCTCTTTCTACTCCCTCTCTTCCTCTCTCTCTTTGTCTCCCTCTCTCGCTTAATTCCTCTCTCTGTCCCGATCTCTCTTCCTCTCTCTCTCTCTAGAGAGCGGGACAAGAGAGAGAGGAAGGCCCCCTCCTCTCTTTCTCTCTCTCTCTCTACCCCCTCTCTCTGTACCCCTCTCTCTTTCCTTTCTCTGTCCCTCTCTTTCTCTCTCTGTCCCTTCTCTCTCTCTCTCTTTCTCTCACTTCCTTTCTCTGTTTCCCTCCCTCTTTCTCTCTGCCCCCTCTCTCTCTCTCTCTCTTCCTCT
>NW_014594288.1:0-677 GCF_000485595.1 Priapulus caudatus | reverse complement strand
CCATGAGCGGAAAATCACGTTCCGTAATCGCTCCCCTCCCCGAACGTTCATTCATGACCCGGCCATTGACCCGGATCATGACTTTGTCTTCGCGGTCACCGATAATCCCCGAGTACCCATATGTGGCAATTCAAAATTGTGCCGGATACTCTGCAAACCAGGCACGAGAATTTCAAGTAGCTCATTCAAGCTTCGAGCGCCCATCGCCTGAATGTCCTGTGATGACACGTGCGTAACGGCAGCGGGTGTTTGTTGTTTGCTGGTTGTTTTAGTTAAGGTCGCTACACGACTGTATCCTACTTTTGCTAGTGCTTTTAACTCCAATTCTAGCAAACGATAGATTTCAGGGTCGATGCCAATATTAGCAGATTTCACTTCAGACGACGCAGCAGTCAACATCAAAAATACTATTGATCCGATCACAAATAATCTGGACGAAAAGATTCCTGATGTTGCTATATAAATAGATTCTTTAACGGAAGGCTTTTCCATATTCTGTAAAAGACACTGTATTAATATACTGAAAACACCCAAAACGAAGAAAGTATGTAACTGCTCATCCTCTATATCGCCGCTGCCGCCCGTTAACGCCTAAGCTAAGACTGGTAAATTAATCTCAGACATAAGTATAGTAGATATTCTCACAAAGTCTCATGATTTTCCGAGACAGAGCATTC
>NW_014594287.1:0-677 GCF_000485595.1 Priapulus caudatus | reverse complement strand
GTATTAAAGGTGGCTCGATAGAGTTAATTCATATCGAGCAATTTTTAGTGTAAACCTTACTGGCCGATTGGCAAACCTGCCTTTTTCCAGCCAAGATAACCATCGGCATAATTTTTCACATTGGTATAGCCCATTTCCATCAAGGTATCCGCTGCTAACGGGCTACGCACATTGGCACCGCAGTATACTACTATTGGTGTATCCTTTTTAAGCGCTACATTTGACGCCCGCCACTCTAACCAGCCTCGTGGGATATTTACATTCTGTTGCGCCTTAATCGCACCCCCCATTGAGGTAACTTCTGATGGTAAACGCACATCGATCAAAGCCACTTCAGGGTTATCTTCTAATAGCTTTTGAAGTGCTGGGGTACTAATATTTTTAACACGCTTCTCTGCTTCGGCTTGTAATTGAGTCCCACTTTTGATACCTGAAACATCTGCCAGCACCATTGGAGTGATAGCGGTTGATAGGAGCAGGGTGGCACTGAATGCCATTATTTTCATGTTAAACATTAGTGAATGATTCCTTGTTTTTCTGTAAATAAAGTGATCTCTTTTTAAAATGCATAAGACCCCGTACCCTATACGTTATTTTCTATAAAACAGATGTCAGAAACATGACAGATAGTTTATTCATGTTAAGCCTGACCACAAAATATCGCTATGCAAGAGGAG
>NW_014594286.1:0-677 GCF_000485595.1 Priapulus caudatus | reverse complement strand
GTGTGTGTGTGTGTGGTGGTGTGGTGGTGGTGGTGGTGTGTGTGTGTGTGTGGTGGGGTGGGTGGTGGTGTGTGTGTGTGTGTGTGTGTGTGTGTGTGTGTGTGTGTGTGTGTGTGTGTGTGTGTGTGTGTGTGTGTGTGTGTGTGTATTGATATGTACTCAATATGTTGGACACGATATCAACCACACTGTGACTAATATCCTTACACTAATCTTACGTTGCAAGAAAATTGAAAGCTGAACCCTAGTTTATCTTTACGCTTGGTCTGATTGTGCACCTACCCCGTGGGTCAGACCACTCATATATTATCAGGAGTGAATAATATTATATTATTAGATTATTAGATTATTATTAAATTTATTAGATCTATTAGATATTTAATAGATCTATTAATTATAGAATTTATTATTATTTCTGATATTATATTATATGATTTAGATTCTCTGTACTATTGGTATTATACATGTACTTACGGTAGCGGCTAACACTATCACAACCAGGAGAAGCGTACCTGTCAATACAAACAACATTAATACCTGAGCAAACCGTAATCAGCGTACCTGAAAAAACTAACAAATTTCCATACCTGAATGAACTACAATCAGCGTACCTGTAGTTACAAACAACATTCATACCTAAAGGAAACTACAATCAGCGTACCTATATAGATACAAAC
>NW_014594285.1:0-677 GCF_000485595.1 Priapulus caudatus | reverse complement strand
TCTCTCTTTCACTTATTGTCTTTCTTCCTCCTTCTCTCTCTCCCTTCTCTCAAATTGTGTATTTCCGTTTTTGTTAGCGTTGGTATTTGTTTTCTCTGTGTGGGTTTGTCTTCTCTGTCTCAGGTACCACACGCGCTCATGCATGCATGCACACACACGCTTGCGCACACACACGCACGCACGCACGCACTCACTCACTCACAGGCACGCACGAACGCATACACGAACACATGCTCTGAAACAAGCTGTGCTTCCTTTCAATGTTTTTTACGTTACTATGCATCTATTCTCTAATGCGCACCTGCTTAACCCGATATACCAGAGGGTATATCAACGCGTTTGCAGCGTGTTGTACTATTCTGTTCTCAATCGAATTTCTTTTATTCAATATTTCTAAACATTTGCACAAAGGGCCACTATTATAGTCGGTCGGTTTACTGCGCGCACACACACACGTTTTTTTACGCTTGAGGCTGTAGAAAAAATCCATCCCTCGTGCAATAAAGCAGCAAAATCAGGTTTTATGTGAAACTGGCGGATTCATCATCTGATGCGGAACTGATGTTACAGAAGCTGCTATTCGAATGAGATGCGGCTAATGCTGTTTGCTAGATTGCGCCAGCGCGTGTGCCATCATAAATACGGCCGCCATTGATATACGTGAAAGCCGCGCCCAC
>NW_014594283.1:0-677 GCF_000485595.1 Priapulus caudatus | reverse complement strand
TGCACTATGGGCATAGTGCATAATGATGGCGCATGGCGCATAGTGCATAGTGCATGGTGCATGGTGCATAGTGTAGAGTGCATGGTGCATGGTGCATGGTGCATAGTACCTAGTGCATAGTGCATAGTGCATGGTGCATAGGGCATAGTGCATAGTACATGGTGCATGGTGCATAGTGCATGTTACATGGTGCAGGGTGTATAGCGCGCCATGGACCATGCACCATGCACTATGCACTATGCACTATGCACTATGCACTATGCAATATGCAATATGCACTATGCACTATGCGCTATGCACTATGCAATATGCACTATGCACCATGCACAATGCACCATGCACTATGCAGTATGCACTATGCACTATGCACTATGCACTATGCACCATGCACCATGCACCATGCACCATGCACTATGCACTATGCACTCTGCGTTATGCGCATACACTGTAGTGCATAGTGCATAGTGCAGAGTGCATAGCGCAGAGTGCATAGTGCATAGTGCATGGTGCATGGTGCACTATGCACTATGCATTATGCACTACAGTGTATGCATCATGCACCATGCACTATGCACTATGCACTATGCACAATGCACCATGCACTATGCACTTTGCACTATGCACCATGCACCATGCACCATGCACCATGCACCATGCACTATGCACTATGCTCTATG
>NW_014594282.1:0-677 GCF_000485595.1 Priapulus caudatus | reverse complement strand
GAGAGAGAGAGAGAATGAAAGAGAGTGGGAGAGAGACAGACTCTGCCACTCGGCTAGAGTGGTGTGCCGGTGACTGTGTGTGCAGTAAAGCAACACCGCCCGCGATGTGTACCCTGGCGCTTACGCCGGCACCGCCGCCTACATATCTATTATTCACGAACACGCACGCACGCACGCACGCAGCTCATACGCACGCACGCGCGCACGTACACAAAGTACGTAGACCTATACGCACACACGCAACAGATGTGTGCGCGCGCACGCACCCCCCCACACACACACACACAGACAGACAGACGCACGGGCGCGCAAACCCACATGCACGCACAGACATTGAGACGTACATTCCAATCTGCATGCGATGTTTAGAGAACTGATTCGCTGTTGGTTAAGAAAGCATGAACAACGTGTTGCGGTGATAGAGGTGAGGGCGGCGCGGACAATCCGACCTCATGGCATGTCCACACCCAACACGGGGGGTCGGCAAACACTCCACGGTAAACATTTACGCGTGAATGTGTAAAGGCGAGACGTAAAAGCAACTAGAATAAAGGATGAGCCAGGTCCACGTCTACTACCGGTACCTACCTGTTTCTGTCTGTATCTATCTACCTATACCCCACCATTCTCTCTCTCTTTCTCTTTCTCTTTCTCTCTTTCTCTCTCTCTCTCTCTCT
>NW_014594281.1:0-677 GCF_000485595.1 Priapulus caudatus | reverse complement strand
CCTCCTCCCCTCCCTCCTCCCCCTCCTCCTCCTCCTCCTCCCCTCGCTCCTCCTCCTCTCCTTATTGCCTCCTCCTTCTCTTCCCTCCTTCTCCTTATCCTCCTCCTCTTGTTTCATTCCCCTCTCACCGTTTCCTCCCTAGGCGATTCTCTCGTTTGGTGTTATTTACGCTCGCATAAAATCGGAGGGGAAAATCGCGTGCATTTCGCGTACGGCGTACAAAGAGACGTGTGTGTGTGTAGGGGGGGGGATTTCCCGAGATTACAACAAGCATGCGAATGCGGCGGTTGCGCGTGTTGTATTTATATTAGACGAGTTTTGCCTACCGTTACAAAGTCGATGTTCTTACCGGTCTATGCTAGACGTGTTTCCAACAAACGTAAACTTTATCGCCTTGTATAAATGTTACGCTCAACTCTTATGAGGTCTCGCACAATTTCGGGCACGCTATCTGCGGCGTCGTTCTTTTGTTTATAGGCGGCGTGATTGTTGCTGCGATCGTGGCGCCACGCGGCGATCGTGGCGTGCAAGCGTACGGCTGCCTCCAATCCATCTCAAACGATTAGTTTCCCGCAGAGAGAAACGCTAGAGAGAGTGAGAGGGGAGGGAGAGAGTGAGAGAGATGGAGGGAGAGAAGAGAGAAAGAGAGATAGAGATATAGAGAGAGAGAGAGAGAG
>NW_014594280.1:0-677 GCF_000485595.1 Priapulus caudatus | reverse complement strand
GGGAGAAGTGAGGGAGAAATTTATTGAGCGAGTGAATGAGAGAGTGAGGAAGACAGGGAGGAATGGGAGAACGGTGAAGGAGAGTGGGGAGCTAGAGAAGCAGTAAGAAAGAAAGCGCGGGTGTGAGGCAGGGAGTGAGCGAGAGAGTAAGAGAGCGAGCGAGAGAGAGTAAGAGAGAGAGAGAGAGAGAGAGAGAGAGAAAAAAAACATCGAGAAAGATAGAAAGTGTGACAGAGATAAAGAAAAAGAGAAAAAAAACGAGAGACAGAAAGAGAAAGGGAGGGGAGACTAAGAAAACATGGATAATGGAGTAGACAGCTCTCCCCCCGTACGACGCGGTGCGCGCGTCCGCGACGCTGCTGCCATCTGTCGCGCAAAAGCCAGACCGGTGTCGAGCGCTCGTTCTAGTCAGTCCGTACTTCGCTGCGCTGCTGCTGCTGCTGCTAGTGTAGTAGTTACACCGTGCTCGCGCACCCACGTTACGCTGAGCGATATATACCTGAGTGTTTGCTCTCCGTTAGTACTCTCCTGCTCGTTAATACGACACTGAAGCCGTAGCAGTGAATACCGCATCGCATGTCGACACGGATGCGGAACTATAAATAGGTAGACGTACGTGCATTTCTCTTTCTCTCTTTCTCTCTCTCTCGCTCTCTCTTTCTTCTCTCTCTCTCTCT
>NW_014594279.1:0-677 GCF_000485595.1 Priapulus caudatus | reverse complement strand
CAATAGCCAACATCCCTAAAAATTCAGGGGCGTCTTTGTGCGGGTTTTCGGGGGCTTGCGGCACTATTTTAAGTGGCTTTATCGGCTTGGTGAGTTGCTTTTTGATAATGAATTTTAGGTGCGAAATTTTCCGCCCTGTTTTCTTTGTTTCAATATCAAAATTTATATCCGACAGAAAAAAACCGCTTTCATCCTTTCGGCTAAATTCTTTTTGTGCTTGAGTGATAGTTCTAGCTTTTTAAGTCTGCAAATAACGTGTATTGCTTGTTGTCTATTCCTAGTGTGTCTCTAAATTCATCTATCGAAAACTCCCTAACTCCTATGAGTTCATACTGCTTGAGTAGCCCATAAATCCTGATGGTATAAATCCCTTTAAATTTAATTACCTCGCCTAGTTTTTGCTTTGTGAAATTACTTTTCAACTCCAATAGATAAGGTTTAAGCTTTGCATCAAATGAGAGTTTTACCACGCCATCATTGCTGACATACTCCGCCGATGAAATCCAGCCTGTGATAAGAAAATCCTTTTTCCCTTTGGGAATTAATAGCGTTCGTTCCCTGAGCTTCAAAAGAATACTTTTCACTTGTGCGTAGATGTTTTTGTTTTAAGCCCTAACAGCTCTCTAAAATCAGAAATTTTGATGGTGTAATCTTTAAAATCACCATCATTAGGTTCG
>NW_014594278.1:0-677 GCF_000485595.1 Priapulus caudatus | reverse complement strand
CCTCTCTCGGGGAGATGAGAAGGGGGAGGAAAATGCGCTTGTCCACTTTAATAGCTGTGACTTGCTATATTGTGGATGTGCAGCGGAATGCAGTGTCGTAGTATTAATATTGTAAACTCATCTTGCCCTGCTCCCTGCTGTATACTTAATGAGATAACTCGTGTTAGCCAGGCGTGCATTATGTGTTATTATACACACGTACGCTGCGTTTACACGCCATTATATGTGACGCATTTATATGTTTTCACGGAGCGCGACTGTTAACTGTCAGCGAAATGTTTCAGAACACAAACGCCACTGCGGAAAAAGCGTTAAATATGATACGACTGCGAGCTGCTATGGAGCTTGCATGCGTGGTGATGAAATAGAGGAGACGTTGCTATGCATGCAGGCCAGTCTCGTACTGTCGTTGCTACGTTCTCTGGCGTTTCTATATGTTCTCTGAAAACTAGGGGAGAATAATACAACGAGAGGGTGAAGAACAAACAGTGCCAAACAGCACGCTTACGCGTTTTTGTCTTTGTTATCCTAATATAGTTAGCCTAATATAGTTTAATTAAACTTCTCTTTTACTTTCACACTCTCTCTCGCTGTCTCTTTCTCTGACTCTCTCTCTTTCTCGCGCGCTCTCTCTCTCTTTCTTTCTCTCGCTCTCCTTCTTTCTCTCTCTCTCTCTC
>NW_014594277.1:0-677 GCF_000485595.1 Priapulus caudatus | reverse complement strand
CTAATTACTGTGTCGTGCCATGATGATTTAACTGCTTCTGACTTGGTTGGTCGTTTCTTAATTTCTGGCGGCGAAACTGTTTGGGTTGACGGCCCGCTAGCACGCTCTGTGCGTAACGGCGCTATTTGTTATTTAGATGAAGTTGTTGAAGCACGTAAAGATACTACTGTTGTTATTCACCCACTAGCTGATGATCGCCGCGTATTACCGATGGAAAAAGTCGGTGAGATTCTCGAAGCAACAGCTGAATTTTGTTTAGCTATTTCATATAACCCTGGTTACCAGAGTGTAATGAAAGATTTAAAACAAAGTACACGCCAAAGATTTGTCGCGCTTGAGTTTGATTATCCTGACGCTGGTTTAGAAGCACAAATCATAATCAAAGAAACGGGTATAGATGCTGAGACTGCAAACTTACTAGTTAAATTCGCCCACATGACCCGTGACTTAAAAGGTAGTGGTTTAGATGAAGGCGCTTCAACTCGCTTACTTGTTCATGCAGCAAAATTAATACGCGAAGGTATCGCGCCCGTTACTGCTTGTAAAACAGCCATTTCTCAAGCCATCACTGATGATGCTGACATGATGATTGCGATGCACGAACTATCTTCAGCTCTATTTTAATAAATAGACAATCTCAAATGGCTCGCCAAACGCTCACTAGAGAAGAAATCATC
>NW_014594276.1:0-677 GCF_000485595.1 Priapulus caudatus | reverse complement strand
AGGACGCGCGTCAGGCCACGCGTGAGTCCGCGCGTGATGGCGCGCGTCAGGCCGCGCGTGATGCCGCGCGTGAGGACGCGCGTGAGGCCGCGCGTGAGGCCGCGCGTGATGCCGCGCGTGATGGCGCGCGTGATGGCGCGCGTGATGGCGCGCGTGATGGCGCGCGTGATGGCGCGCGTGATGGCGCGCGTGATGCCGCGCGTGAGGCCGCGCGTGAGGCCGCGCGTGATGTCGCGCGTGAGGCCGCGCGTGAGGCCGCGCGTGACGCCGCGCGTGACGCCAAGCGTGATGCCGCGCGTGAGGCCGCGCGTGATTCCGCGCGTGAGGCCGCGCGTGAGGCCGCGCGTGATGCCACACCGCGCCTTTGTTCTGCACTCCCTGCATCTAATTGCGTTCCGGCTTCCTTTGGCGGCGGCTGACGGCGGAGGGCACCGAGGGGAGAAGACGCTCGTTTCCTCCTCCCGTCCCGCGCGAAGCTCTGCCACTAATTGCATCTCATCTTGATGCTAATTGTTGCGCGCTGCAGCCTCCATGCGCTCGTCAATAATAAAGGATGACCGGAGGCGTAAACATTAGATACAGTCACCCGGCAAGCAGGCGCAGTGCTAGCCGACGAAGGGAGGCTGGGGGGAGGATGCGGAGGCTGGGGGAGGATGCGGAGGCCGTGGAGGATGCGG
>NW_014594275.1:0-677 GCF_000485595.1 Priapulus caudatus | reverse complement strand
GGAACTATAGCCCTTCACTCCGCCACGGAGAACTATAGCCCTTCACTCCGCCTGTGGCCTCACTAACTATAACTATAGCTCTAGAACTATAACCTAGCCACAGTCCTGTGGCAGAGTGAAGCGCTATAGTTCTATGGCTACGTCTCACTATGCACGTTGACCGATAGTCGCCCTCTCTCTCCTCCTAATTCAGCTGAAACGCGCTATTTCGTCGCCCGTGGGAATTTGCTCAGGCTGCGACGTTGACAGTTCGTTGAACAAGATGACACAGTCACGGAGAGAGCCTCGTCTTAATTTGATTAATGTTCCTACTGTGTGCTTTCTCACACGGCCACGAGGCATGCACGCGGCGTCGCCGTCTCTACAGCTTACTCGTGTAATGCATCGTAAATCAAACCGGGGGTTGAATTCGACGTGTATTTACACTGTGAAGGAGCGATGATGGCTAAACGTAATTATAGGCTCGGTGATGCAGAAGGGTGCAAGTATGTGTGTGCGTGTGCGTGCGTGCGTGCGTGTGTGTGCGTGTGCGTGTGGGTGTGTATGAGAGTGTGCGTGTGTATGAGTGTGTGTGTCTATATACCGCGTAAGTGAGTGCCTGTATTTTCATCCCATCTGGCTCCACCCACCTCCCTCCCTTCCTGTCTCTCTCTCGCTCTCTCACTCTCTCTCTCTCT
>NW_014594274.1:0-677 GCF_000485595.1 Priapulus caudatus | reverse complement strand
AACAGTCACACAGGTAACCTAGTGTGCAGTACACTTTTGAGAAGCCCATTAGAATTTATTTAATCAAATATGTAAATTGGGCTTTTGGTATGTTGTGGTAATAAATTCTAGTGGTTGCAGTTTTTTTTACAGTTGGTTTGATATTGGGTTTGGTGTTATGTATGTTTTGAAGTAAGTCATTGTTGCACTATAATAATATTAGTCAGCCATACATTATGATCGTTACTGAACAAACAGATATTGTAGAAGATTTATTTTAATTGAAAAAGGCTACTAATGTCTGAGATATAATGTTGGCAGCTGCTATAGTGAATACGTTACTCCGAATTTTGACCCAATAACATGTGCTACGAACTTCACAAAAATTATCATAAATGTATTAAATTTTTTATTTACAGTTTGCAAAACTAGATGGGGCGACCAATGTAGTTGGAATTTGCGGCACACAAGAGAAGTGCAAATTTGTCCTAGATGAGTGCAAATTTGACCATGCTATCAACTACAAACAGGAGAACATCACACAAAGCCTAGAGAAGTGTTGTCCACATGGTGTTGATGTCTACTTTGACAATGTTGGTGGTGATATCAGCAATGCGGTATTACGTAAGGTACATATATGTAGGTTAGAGAGTGAAGGTTGCAGCAGCAATTTGCGCTGAGAGGGTCTATGTCCCCTA
>NW_014594273.1:0-677 GCF_000485595.1 Priapulus caudatus | reverse complement strand
TTGGTAATGATTCTGTCTTTTTGCGCCATACTTGTTGAGCGTACCTTGTTTTTTAAATGGTCTAGTTTGGGTGTGTTACAACCTCGTGCATTAGTATTAGGTGTCGGTGAAAGTGCCAAGGAATTGATAAACCAAAAAGAAGATGATTTTGGTTATCGTAGACCTAGAATAGTTGGCTTCGTACCCTTCTATGGTGAAGAACGTTGCGTTCCAGAATCTGAAGTTTTAGCTTCAGGCGATACATTGGTTTCGTTAGTTGAACAAAATAATGTCAGTGAAATTATTATTGCAACACAGGAGCGACGTGGGGGAGCCTTCCCTATTCAAGAGCTGCTGGAATGTAAAATGCACGGAATAAAAGTTACTGATATTGCGACCTTCTTTGAACGGGAGAAGGGGCATATTCGCATGGATTCTTTATATCCAAGTTGGCTGGTTTTTGGCGGAGGGTTTGATCAAAGCCTATTTCGTTCAGTTATTAAACGTATTTTTGATGTGTCCGCATGCGCCATTTTATTGGTTGTTGCGATACCGGTTATGATTCTCACTGCCATTTTAATCTTGATTGAAGATGGCTACCCAATCTTTTATCAGCAGGAGAGAGTGGGTAAAGGGGGTGATACGTTTATGGTGCTTAAGTTTCGTAGCATGAAAAAGAATGCAGAGAAAGATCAGGC
>NW_014594272.1:0-677 GCF_000485595.1 Priapulus caudatus | reverse complement strand
AATATAACATATATTTATTTGTTAACATATGAGTACAGCTTGACATAGACAACAGGTCGGCTGTCAGAACTGCCACGCGAATATATTTAGGACTCATCTCGAAATGGATGCAGGGAAACGTAACAAAAGATTTTTTCTCAACCACAAAATAAGGTCAGGAATGCAGAAAAACATCAAATGATTAACGTTGCTATCCCACATGATCAAGAGGACGTATATGAAGTAAAACTATAGGGTTAGGATTAACCTGTCATTTAACGTGTATAGGGTTAAGGTTAGGTTACTTACATGACCTCCAGACGGTTGCTGACCTCTCTCTCCTGCCTCTCCAGGCGCCTCCTCTCGGCCTCGGTATCCTCATACTTCAGCTTCAGCGTGCGCACCTCCTCCTGCGCTACCTCGCACTGCTTCTGAATCTCCTGTAACAGCACGAGGCGAGTGGTGAGCGCACGCACGCACGCATACGCACGCACGCACGTATGTACGCAAACACAACGACACTACAAACACCCAGACGCACACACACACACACACACGAACACACAAACACACGCACGCACGCACGCACGCACGCATACGCACGCACGCACGCACGCGCACGCACACGCACACGCACGCACGCACGCACGCACGCACGCACACACACACACACACACACACACACACACACACACAAC
>NW_014594271.1:0-677 GCF_000485595.1 Priapulus caudatus | reverse complement strand
GGGCGTGCGTGCGTGTGCACGTCACGTGCGGGCGTGCGTGCGTGTGCACGTACACGTGCGGGCGTGCGTGCGTGCGCACGTACACGTGATTGCGTGCGTGTGCACGTACACGTGAGTGCTTGCGTGTGTGCGTGTGCACGTCAGAGTGCGTGCGTGTGAACATACACATGCGTGCGTGCGTGTGCACATACACATACGTGCGTGCGTGTGCACGTACACGTGCGTGCGTGCGTGCGTGTGTATGCACGTACACGTGCGTGCGGACGTTCGTGTGCACGTACATGTGCGTGCGTGCGTGCGTGCATGCGCACGTGTACGTGCGTGCGGGCGTGGGCACGTACACATGCGTGCGTGCGTGCGTGCGTGCGTGCGTGCGGGCGTGTGCACGTACACCTGCGTGCGTGCGTGCGTGCGTGTGCGTGTGCAAGTACAGTCTTCGTCTGTGCACGTACACGTGCGTGGGTACGTGCGCGCGTGTGCACGTACACGTTCGTGCGTCCGTGCGTGCGTGCCTGCTGGCGTGTGCACGTACACGTACGCGCCCGTGCGTGTGTGCGTGCGTGCGAGCGTGCGTGCGTATGTGTGTGCGCACGTACATGTGCGTGCGTGCGTGCGTGCGGGCACGTGCGTGCGGCGTGGGCACGTGCGTGCGTATGCACGTACACGTGCGTGCGTGC